>NW_020438948.1:356715-381642 GCF_000699045.2 Agrilus planipennis
TGATCCTGCGAGTGCGAGTGAGATGATTCTTTCCTTTTCTTATCCCTTCCATTTCGTAGATGAGTCCCCTCTTCCATAGCCAAACCCAATAGTTTTGCGAACGTAGTAACGAAAATTTTCGTAGGTATTATTTAAGTTGCGAGAGTGGCTTCGCTCGTCTACGGGATGAAGGGGCTTGATATGGGAGTGGAAGGGAGAAGAAAAAGACAAAACAAAATTATTCATTACTCTTACTCTCTCGTACTCATTGAAGGCTATGGAGGGACTCAAACTAACCTCATGTAGCGGCTCCTACGAAGTTAAAGTTTGCCCGGCTCTGGTGTACCCCATATATTCTTGCAGTGAGGTCTACACATAAAAACATCAAATTTTAAGGCTTTATTATTAAACTGTATAGATTGCGGTGAGACGTACCTATATAGAACAAAGTGGTGCAGTTTCAGAGATCGAATTAAATAGCACAAAAGTAGTTTTGAAAATACAAGCATGTACGTACATGTGTACATTGTCTAATTTAACTTAGTTTAGTTATTATCATAAGCTTTTACTCCTAGAAAGTAAAGGTAAAAAATTAAATTTGCGGAAATGCTTACCAATAAATAAAATATACTAAAGGCTATTATTCTAAATAACCATACCGTAATACATCATTCTTTAACATTTAATAATCTACTTCTCATAACCAATGACGTAAATTTAAACTTCCGTGCCTTTATATTGGCTGTTTAATGAAGATTCTGTTCTGCTAAATTTATTTATTCTGAAAAAGCTGCTGTGAATTTAACAAATAATTAACCTAAACTTGTTTTTCCCATCATCTTTGAAAGACATTTTTAGCTAATAAAAGTTGTCTATATTGTAAACGTTCCTGACAGCTACACCGATTTTATACTAAAAAACGCTGAACTGAATTATAATTTAAATATTGAACTCTTTTAAGTAGGTTTTAGAAGTCAATTTGTCAGTTGATACGCATTTCTAGGTAAGGAAAGAAACATGATAGGTAAATGAAGACATGTTTTGCTTAGGGATGTAAAAAATGTTTCAGCAACGGTTTAAAGAAAATTCTAATCTATATAGTGGTCACAATTTGGTTCGGCAGTACGTTAATTAGTCATGAATTCTGCAGAATGGAAAATAATGATTTTTTAAGTAAGGCTGAAAAATTTATCGTCGGAATGGACCTACTCGATGGCGAGGAACATGCGGTAATATTTGCCAACTATATGAATACCTTCTACGATCTGTACACAACTTTTTTAGTAGCAGTAATACGGCTTTGATGAAATTTAATAAACTCAAGTGTGAATACTTGCACCAAAACATGTGAAGTTCTATTGAAATTAAATTTTTAACACGAAAATACTTGGGAATTTCTACTGACTGGCGTATTTTAATTTAGTTTTATATTATTTGGTAATACTGATTTATGCCAAATTAAATTAATTTGCAAAATTTTTTGAATTAATCACTTTGTCTCCACTGAAATAAGTTCAATGAGACTAAGCATATCAAATAATCTGGGAGCAAGTACTAATGCAGTTGTTCATATACCATTAGAGAAACATAGTACCTACTCAATTCTATTGAATACCCAACCTTTTGCGTACATATTTTTAACAAATAACACTGATTCCTAATTAATGAGATTGTAAACATTACATCATAATTTATACAGTTTGACTCCAGCAATTGTACAATAAGAATGTTTTTAACTTTTTCTGATGCTTTCACGGATTCTGAAAATGTCAATATTACATCATCTACACAAAAGTCATATCTTATTTATTTCAAATAATTTCAATAAGCATTATGTAGCCAAGCCAGTGATTTTAGTATCACATTTCTTTTGTTTAATTTAAATTTGAATATTTCTCGTCAAATATAACAATGTATTTTCTCTACGTAACTTGTTTGTCGTTTAATTAATTTCTTTTAGTACAGAACAAGATGACAAAAGAGAAAAAAATTTCTTTGAAGCCGTCTTTTCACTATGGAATATAATATACTTACATGTATCCCGAATTATTTAAACTTAAAGCATTCATTCACCGTGGTAAAAGGCGACGCTTATATCCCTATAAGTACAAGTAAGCGTAACTTTACAGTGTTAGGGTGCGGCCATAAAGTTGACACTATATTTGTCAATTCCATAAAGATAATTGTTCTACGTTCAACAATTTACATCACTTTTAAAAAGTTACACATTTCCTAAAATAAATAAGGACACTACTTTAACGTTAAAAGTTAAACATCAAATTTAAATAAAATAATTCGAAGTGGTCTGTATTCTGTCGAAATTGCCAGACGCGGATCACGATTTTGATCTTTTTGGATCTCATCAGCGCGTGGCAGACAGCTCCGGCAGAACACAGACCAATCTTTACCTGCTGCCTTAACAGCGCGTTTTAGAAAATACCACAAATGGCGCGGTAAACGCCATCTGTAGTACGATGCTACATATTTTTAATGATATAAGATTAAAAGAACACGTAGGCAAAAAACTTTTCTAACTTGAACCTTTTAAATGCAGAGAAAATTCGAATAAGGAAAACTTTACTTTACCATCAAACTTTTTAATGTTTCTTTTGAATGCAAAGCTTCTAGGTAGGTATATTGATATACTGCTTATAACCTTTACAATATCAGATGTTAAACTTCGTTCGTGTTGTATTTTCCTACCATAACCTTATGATCCTAGCCTAACCGGTTTTTTCCTGTTTCGCTTAAAAGCTTCGGCTAAATTTTTGGAAGAAAACTAATAGATACATATTCGTAATTTTTCCCCTACTACCAATGAACAGGACTATTCAAGCAACTTAAAGGTGACAATTGTTTTTATTCATCAATAATCAACACCTAAAACTAATAAAAACTCGAATTATAATGTTAAATCCGCACTCGAATCTCGAAAATGAAGAAACTCAAGTTAAAGAGTTTGTAATACAACATGCATATATGGAGAACAAAAAATATTCGGTTTAGAAAAGATTTGAAGTTATAGAAGTTCGAGGTACAGATGTTTAAACATTTAATTACCAAATTGGAAGCAAAATAAGATAATTTGGCACTACTGACTGCGTTCATTTGTTTAAAATACATCACAATAATGGATGTACATCTGGATGATTTCATTTTGTACAAATCAGTGACAGCCGTCCGATAAACATCCTCTTCAAATAAAACATCTACGAATTTAATAATTTCTTTCGACGTAAATTTGATTTTTGAATTTTATCATGCCTGTAAATTACTAAGCAGAAGCATTTTGACAAGCAATAAACAATTCATTTTGAGAATAGCATAGGTTTCTTAATTATACGTTTCGTATAGAAGTAGAGAACTACAGAATCCCATAAACATAGGCCGAAAAGTATTTTCTTTTTTTAGACGATTTATTACAATTTTTGAAGTGAAACTTCTTTACGCACGGTAAGGTAAGTTCGTTTCATGCGAGTTGCTATGTAACGAAACCATGCAACGGATGTTCCCCTCTACTCTCCTACGTAGACGAGTTCGTAGTGGGGATCGCTTGAGCCGTGAGAGCGCTTCAATGCAACGTTCGTTACAGGCAAATCCGGCATGTATAGTGTAGGTAAAATTTAAATTCATAGTTTACAAATAATACCATTAAACCAATTCCTTAACCCCTATCCCGGTTTGTTTGTGTGTTTGAAGAAATTTCACTTCAGTAGCGTGTTGTATAATTACACGTTCTATTTTTTTGGTTATTAGATCGTTTTGAAAATTTTTAAAATTTACTTTAGATTAATTACCTACAATCTCTTGTTAAAGTGTCAGATTCAAAATTTTATTATCTCGCCTGATACTAATTCGCTACTCGTTCTAAAAACATGACACCTGTCACGGAAAAATTTCACTTTTCACACCTAATTCTAAGCTTATTAATCCTCTCATGCTCTACAAATATTTCAGTGAAGAGATAGCGCACCTCGACTGTTTGGGTGAAGGATTTAGTTGTCACTTGTCAACTGCCTTCACTTCCAATAGACTAACTCGACTTTCACAGCCGTTGGGGTTGTCTGTTACCTCATCTTTTGTGATTTTTTATTCTTTTTTGTCCCGACCCGATACTAATATAAGGACCTTACAATGTTTAAACAACAAGAAAACCAAAATTAATGTCTTTTTACAATTATTGTTTAAACTGGACTACTTTTAGGGGTTCCGTACGTCCGAATGGAAAATGGAACCCTTATAGGATCACTTGTGTGTCTGTCTGTCCGTTTTTTTACGATGCCGTCTGATGATTCTTAAAACATTTAGTAGATTTAGTAGATACGGTTTTCAAAGATAAATTATGACGTTAAAATAGGGCGACAAACAACGCAAAAAAAATTAAACCTCACGGATCGTTTAATGTATTGAAAACATATTTTATCAAGTACAGCATTTAGCTCAGGATAGGAAAAAGTGGAGGTACGTGTCCAACCAGTCTTAGGACTGACGACCCTATGATGATGATGAGCATTTAGCATAAATCTTCTTAATTACTAAATTCTAATTCTTTAGCTGAAGAAAGCCCAAAAAATTCTAAACTCCTTGCAAGTGGATTATTTTAAATGTTGGATCGATATTGTTTTCCGGGTTCATTGTCATGGTCCGTAGAAATTTGAAGTACGAAATTCTATGAATGCAGACTAAACAGCCCGCAAAACTATATCAAATTGATATACGCCAGCTGTGTAAAACTGAAAAATAATGAAGAGAATGTGGTGTGCTAATAAATGCCTATAATCCAAAATTCTTAGAAAACGATTCGAAAAACCACTTATTAGATGAACCCAAAACTAAAGAAACTATGGATTCCATTTCTTTCTTTTATCACAATGTGTAAAAGATCAGAAACAAAATGGGGTTGTAAATATTTTGATATAAAATGTTTGATGTTGATTTGGCATCAGTAAAATTATTTGCTACCCTTTCCAATTAAAACGACAAAGGCAAACANGATTACTGTTCACAAAACAAGAAGTAAGAACTTCAAAAGCTAAATTATTTTGGCACTTTGTGATGCATTAAATAAGCTTTGTTAGTCAAAAATTTGTAGATTGTTTTTTGATGGTGTCAAAAAGATTAGGATTTTATTAGGCAGGTCAACTGAAATGCTGTATTCTTATCACAAGTTAGTTGTTTTTGTTTTGCAACAAATTTTGTTTTTTGCTTGCTTTTGCTGTCTTTTGTACTTATTGCTCTGATGTAAAAATGTTTCTTTTGCAGTTTTCTTGAGTTTTGACTTAATATGAAATTTTATGACGGGTCCTATTTAAGTTACATCTGATTATATAAAACGGATCATTTCAATAAAATGTTATTTTTGAAAATATCTTTGCTTTTTAATGTGTCCGGTAGTTGAAAATGACAAATCCTAATTTATTTGGTTTTGTTTTGAATGGTTTTAAAATTATCTCATTTAGAGTCAATATTTTGGTTGAAGCGATTCCATTTGATCGTACCCCGTGCATCCCAAAATACGTGATACATATTTACGCTAATGGATAAATGTGTTTGTAATACGTGGTTGACTTTTTTGAGATAAATAATTGAAATGACCATGAAATGGATTTATAATTTAGGGAGTTACTCTATAATTATATTATTTTCCGATATAGTTATTCAAAAAAAACTTTATATATACATAGTCCTTATCAAACGAGTATCGACCAGTTTATTGGTTTATTATATAATTTTTAAACACAATAAAATGCTGTTGAATACTTGATATGATAACGATAAATTTAATAACCGTTTTTATTTATTTAATGTCGTGAAATGAAAATTAAAAGGTTAATAAACTGTAGAATTTTTAAATACAGTATAAGTTCTACGTCAGTAATTTATTAAAACTATTACACGTGAATCGCCATTACATCTCATTAGCACGCCATAGACAGTTACGATCAATCACTTACACTATTTGAATTTGTATTAGCAATATATGTATATGAACAATTATATAAAGTACATTTAGAAATATTTGGAAAGGTAGAATAAATTTGGTAAATTTATAAAGATGCTTAACAATGGCCACTCGCTTGTAAGTCACAAGTGACATTATTTTTCCGAAAAAATCGATTTAAGAATGGATAAAAACATGTTAATAAGACTATTACGAAGTGGTATAATAAAAAAATAATTAGTTTCAAATAACAACCACAACCGTTTATTTTCTATCAAAAGGGCCTGGATTAGATGACAATAATGTAGTACTGCAATGTTAAAGACAATATCAAAAATGTACGGAAGCGTCCTGGGTTAAGATAACTATTTTAGTTTTTCATTATAATGACCAATTTCTCATTACATTGAGAAAAAAATTTTAATTCACTTTCTTAATTTCAATAGTTCATTCAATTGTTATAACGAAAAAGATGTTTTGCTTTCAATAGACTTTAGTTCAACCTGAGCACTTTCCCTTTTTCTCGATCAAATCTATCATGTCACTGACCTTCGTCCAAGGAAGAAAATGAACAGAGTAATGAGAGATTGCTTGTTATTGGATTAGGTCAAGATTGTTTTTTATTTCAATAATGCGTAACCTTGCCAAAGGGCTTCTCCATATCGTTCCACGTCTGTAATACTATCACGCATCGGGTTTGCAATTCTAAGTTCACATGTACATACATTCATTACGTTTTCTTACTTACACACATACAAGTTTAAAATAAAACTTTGGCCTAGATTCAGGTAACAATCCAGCAAACCTCTAATATTAAATGACAGTGAATGTCGATTGCACTCTAAACTGCAGATAATCAATTGGTTGAGAGTTGTAATTAATAGATTATTGACTGGTACCTACATACGTATATTTATCACCTGCATATAGATGATAATAGTAATATTAGGTAATATATAATTAGTCGGCGGCCGTTTTAATGAGATTCGTTAACTTTAACATGTCCCAAATCCTAAATTAAACTGGAACCTACGCACAAGATTTTTAAGATATAAGTTTCAACACCGTTCAAGTAAAATGGGCGGAATTATAAATATAAATAATAATAATTTGTACCTAAGGGGCCGTTCAAGTATAACGTAAGCATATTTTCTGCAATTATTGACCCTCCCTTCCCCTCGTCAGAAAAAGTAAGCAAAGCTGCTACCCCCCTCCTATGTCATACCTAAACACTGGGGTTGTGTTCCGAAATATAACCCAGTATAGTAACCAGTGCTGATGACGTCATGAATCGACGCCATACTGTTGATTCGTTCCGAAATATACTGGCCAGTGCTTTGACGTCAAATTGACGCCATATTGAAAATAGAGCTTGTGCTCGTTTACAACACTTTTACTCCAAAAGTTATTAATGTTTCTTACAACAAAAAATTCCTCAAAGTTAGATACACACACATCCGTTTGATATACTACTACATCACACTTGTCTCACCAGTACAATATGGTGGCACACCAAAACAACATGGCGCCGATTCATAACATCATCAGCACTGACCAGTATGCTGGGTTATATTTCGGAACACACCCTGGTACGGTTAGTTTCAAGAAGTTAGAGATATGCCCCTGCCCTTTATTAGGATGCGCCGTAGCATAATTCCAAATTCAATCATATTTGTCTACGGAGTTCATTTCTCCACCGATCATCGAGCGAGAGCTAGACAAAAGTGTACAGTACCATTTACAAAATTATTTAAACTGCCTCGTTAAAATTTAAGAATATGCTTTATTTAAAAGCATATTTAGCCAAAAATAATAACAAGTGAATTAACTTAACGCTCTACACACCTATAAAACTTTTGCTTTGTTTTCTATTGTTAATTTATATACACATTTGTTTTAAGAAATTGCTAAACATTTTCGTCTAGTACTGTACAATTCTAGCCGATCTCCTAAGACCGCCCATCGAGAGCCCTGCTCGTTCAAGCTTGTTCCAACTATTTCTGTCTTGCTCACGCCTAGTGTGTATTCTTTCTATCTTCGCGCAGATTTCTTCACGGTCGCAATTCAAACAAATTGAAATGGGCTGTATATGCCTTTTTCAATGTGTTCTGGTTTCTTTATTGATTCATGGGCAACAGTAATAAGTCCCTGAACATGCGTTTCGTTTTCAAGCGTAGACAAGTATGGCTGCCATATGTGTTCAAACCAAAATCGACTAAATTTTGTAGAAAAAATAGAAAAATAAATACTACTGATGCAATCACCATCCAGAATCCCTCCATCCTCCATGTTATCAAAAGTAAGCAAAACAAAGACCCCCTGCCGCCTGTAGTGCTTACGTAATAATCGAATAGCCCCTACCTACGTATTTTGACAATTTAATGAAAGGAAATCGGTAGGTACTAAACGAACTAAAAATATGTTTAGCGTCACTTTAATAAAATTCCGATCAATTCCTTTACGTTGCATTTGTCATAAAACGCTGTGATTAAATTGCATTGTTTTATAGCCGGATTATGTTACAGGCTATAAGAGTTTATTGTTTGTTTATAGCAAGGTCTCTCTAAAACTGATTTAATTACTGCATTTGTAGCTGGGCTTCAATTATTATTATTATTGCTTTTCTAGTCGGTGCCATTTTATAGAGAACACTACTCAAAACTCAATACCAGTTTTAGTTCTTTTCAAACTAATTTGAGTTTTCACGGTTATCGTTGATATAATTGTTAACTTTCGACATTTCTGGCAGTTGCTGAATAAGGCTTTTAATCCATTTTTATTAATCTTCTTCTTGCAAAGAGCTTTTGAAGATGTTGTTGATATGAATCGACGAAACGTTGAGGATTATAAGCTTTTTTCAACGACGCGACGCGAGAACCAGAAAAGTAGCAATTGGTTACGTAAATTGTAATTAATTTCCCTAAAATTGGAACTTGAAATGTTTACTACTTATGTAGATCAATTTATTATTTTTGATTTTGGTAATATTTGATACAAGGGCTCAGTTGAATTTCGTTAATTAAGATAAAATCGTTTTTTTTTTAAATATTATATTAAGGAAGATAGTTAAATAATTCCTATACAATATTTTACAGAAAATATACTTACACTTATGAGAATAGTAGAATTTAAAGACGAAAATGACAAATATGAAATTTTCGAATGTACAGACAGGCAGAATTTATCATGACAAGAAGAAACTACATTTATGAGTCTCTTTCTTCCTTCATTCCTGTGTCTTTCATTATTTGAAAAAGATCACAGCCAAGAATAAGAATATGGGAAGTGAAGCCTCTCAAGATAGGTAGTTCCCATGCTCTGGTGCCTATATCTATTTGGATGTACTTTTGCATCCATTGATAGACAGTAAACCCCTGAGTTACACAGTACGTGGAGCCTCTAGGAGAGGAAGGATGGGTTTTTCTATACCCTAGGGCCTACCAGAGTAGAAAGATTCTATACAGTAGGTTCACTCCCAAGTCACGCCCATACATTCTCTCTCTCTCTCTTGCCGACGCTTCACCGCCTATACAAGGGCTGGCTTCTACAGATTGTCATCGTGAAGCCACGATACAAATACATTTTGTATTAAACACTTCGATAAAGCTATTGAATCGTCCGCGACCTCGTACGTAGCAGTTCAGCGGACGTAAAGTTAACTTATGATGGCCTGCAAACAATTCTAGACAGATCAAAGGAGTGAACCTACTGTATAGAATCTTTATACTGGGGCTCTACCTTTTCATCTGTTGATGACTGGTAAACCCCTGCGTAAAACCGTTTGTGTAGTCTTTCAGGAGAGGTAGCATGACTGACTCCCATATACTGATGCTTAGATCTTATTGGTTGCACCCTTGTATCCATCAATGGCCAGTAAACCCCAATAGAAACTAAGCATCTGGTACCTCGCCGTGTGTCCTCTGTCCATATCCTTATGTACATCTACGTTAAAAATAAATACTTATATCCTTCTTTATATGTTTCACTGAATCCTGTCGATAGTCCTCTATCGAGACAAAGAAGTCAAAAACTCAATATGTAATCAAAAGTAAAGCATCTTTTGAAGAATGAGATTCTCTAATGATGTAAAGGAAAATATTGTAACGGATATTTAATTATGCACTACCAGATGATATTGAATCACAAATAAGAAATCTTCGCGAGTTTATTTTAAGTTACTGTGTCCTTATGAACAACAACATTTACTATTTACGTTATAGGTTTAGTTTAAATGTTTTTGGCACAAATACACGGCTTCAGTAGTTACTGAATAATAATTTTTAGTACAAGTATCTGATTATAGTACCTGCAGTTGAGGTCATAGAAATAAATTGCACCTGCGAATTTTACTTTATATTAAAAGATGCCTTTGAAGTTTTAAGATGCGCAATGTTGCAATATGTCGTTTAGAATTTTACTTCGGTTTATACGTCCGTTAATATACTCATATTCTATTCACTCTGGGTTGCTGGTAAGGCGGTGAGGTTAATTACGATACCAAAACAACTTTTACTAATTTTATAACGTTTTGTTTTGTCTGTTTGAGTCGGGTAAATGTTTAATTGGTTGAAAAGTACGGGAGATTCAAGGGCATCTGTCATTATTTCAGAAGTTAGCGAACTTATTCGAGTAATTGTAATAAAAGCCCGCAGGGGAAGTCTGTACGGTAGCTTTATTGTCTTTTTATTAGGTATACGTTGCCAACTGAATTGTATAATTCTAACATGCAGTTTTGTTTTAGGATTTTTTGAAATTCAGCAATCGGTTAATATTTTTCTTCTCATACTATAGTAGATAGGTAGTTATATAGTNAACATCAAATTTAAATAAAATAATTCGAAGTGGTCTGTATTCTGTCGAAATTGCCAGACGCGGATCACGATTTTGATCTTTTTGGATCTCATCAGCGCGTGGCAGACAGCTCCGGCAGAACACAGACCAATCTTTACCTGCTGCCTTAACAGCGCGTTTTAGAAAATACCACAAATGGCGCGGTAAACGCCATCTGTAGTACGATGCTACATATTTTTAATGATATAAGATTAAAAGAACACGTAGGCAAAAAACTTTTCTAACTTGAACCTTTTAAATGCAGAGAAAATTCGAATAAGGAAAACTTTACTTTACCATCAAACTTTTTAATGTTTCTTTTGAATACAAAGCTTCTAGGTAGGTATATTGATATACTGCTTATAACCTTTACAATATCAGATGTTAAACTTCGTTCAGGTTGTATTTTCCTACCATAACCTTATGATCCTAGCCTAACCGGTTTTTTTTTCTGTTTCGCTTAAAAGCTTCGGCTAAATTTTTGGAAGAAAACTAATAGATACATATTCGTAATTTTTCCCCTACTACCAATGAACAGGACTATTCAAGCAACTTAAAGGTGACAATTGTTTTTATTCATCAATAATCAACACCTAAAACTAATAGAAACTCGAATTATAATGTTAAATCCGCACTCGAATCTCGAAAATGAAGAAACTCAAGTTAAAGAGTTTGTAATACAACATGCATATATGGAGAACAAAAAATATTCGGTTTAGAAAATATTTGAAGTTATAGAAGTTCGAGGTACAGACGTTTAAACATTTAATTACCAAATTGGAAGCAAAATAAGATAATTTGGCACTACTGACTGCGTTCATTTGTTTAAAATACATCACAATAATGGATGTACATCTGGATGATTTCATTTTGTACAAATCAGTGACAGCCGTCCGATAAACATCCTCTTCAAATAAAACATCTACGAATTTAATAATTTCTTTCGACGTAAATTTGATTTTTGAATTTTATCATGCCTGTAAATTACTAAGCAGAAGCATTTTGACAAGCAATAAACAATTCATTTTGAGAATAGCATAGGTTTCTTAATTATACGTTTCGTATAGAAGTAGAGAACTACAGAATCCCATAAACATAGGCCGAAAAGTATTTTCTTTTTTTAGACGATTTATTACAATTTTTGAAGTGAAACTTCTTTACGCACGGTAAGGTAAGTTCGTTTCATGCGAGTTGCTATGTAACGAAACCATGCAACGGATGTTCCCCTCTACTCTCCTACGTAGACGAGTTCGTAGTGGGGATCGCTTGAGCCGTGAGAGCGCTTCAATGCAACGTTCGTTACAGGCAAATCCGGCATGTATAGTGTAGGTAAAATTTAAATTCATAGTTTACAAATAATACCATTAAACCAATTCCTTAACCCCTATCCCGGTTTGTTTGTGTGTTTGAAGAAATTTCACTTCAGTAGCGTGTTGTATAATTACACGTTCTATTTTTTTGGTTATTAGATCGTTTTGAAAATTTTTAAAATTTACTTTAGATTAATTACCTACAATCTCTTGTTAAAGTGTCAGATTCAAAATTTTATTATCTCGCCTGATACTAATTCGCTACTCGTTCTAAAAACATGACACCTGTCACGGAAAAATTTCACTTTTCACACCTAATTCTAAGCTTATTAATCCTCTCATGCTCTACAAATATTTCAGTGAAGAGATAGCGCACCTCGACTGTTTGGGTGAAGGATTTAGTTGTCACTTGTCAACTGCCTTCACTTCCAATAGACTAACTCGACTTTCACAGCCGTTGGGGTTGTCTGTTACCTCATCTTTTGTGATTTTTTATTCTTTTTTGTCCCGACCCGATACTAATATAAGGACCTTACAATGTTTAAACAACAAGAAAACCAAAATTAATGTCTTTTTACAATTATTGTTTAAACTGGACTACTTTTAGGGGTTCCGTACGTCCGAATGGAAAATGGAACCCTTATAGGATCACTTGTGTGTCTGTCTGTCCGTTTTTTTACGATGCCGTCTGATGATTCTTAAAACATTTAGTAGATTTAGTAGATACGGTTTTCAAAGATAAATTATGACGTTAAAATAGGGCGACAAACAACGCAAAAAAAATTAAACCTCACGGATCGTTTAATGTATTGAAAACATATTTTATCAAGTACAGCATTTAGCTCAGGATAGGAAAAAGTGGAGGTACGTGTCCAACCAGTCTTAGGACTGACGACCCTATGATGATGATGAGCATTTAGCATAAATCTTCTTAATTACTAAATTCTAATTCTTTAGCTGAAGAAAGCCCAAAAAATTCTAAACTCCTTGCAAGTGGATTATTTTAAATGTTGGATCGATATTGTTTTCCGGGTTCATTGTCATGGTCCGTAGAAATTTGAAGTACGAAATTCTATGAATGCAGACTAAACAGCCCGCAAAACTATATCAAATTGATATACGCCAGCTGTGTAAAACTGAAAAATAATGAAGAGAATGTGGTGTGCTAATAAATGCCTATAATCCAAAATTCTTAGAAAACGATTCGAAAAACCACTTATTAGATGAACCCAAAACTAAAGAAACTATGGATTCCATTTCTTTCTTTTATCACAATGTGTAAAAGATCAGAAACAAAATGGGGTTGTAAATATTTTGATATAAAATGTTTGATGTTGATTTTACATCAATAAAATTATTTGCAACCCTATTTTGGCTCTGATTTTTCACGCTAAGTAAACTATTTTAATCTAAATCTATCCAATTAAAATGGGTGACAAAGGCAAGCAAGGAAGCATACAAAAGAATCATTTGTTGCTGAACTGAAGAAACTATAACACAAAGGTAGAAAAACTGTATTACAATCACTTCAAACGGAAAAATGTGAATCATACTCAATCTTCGCAGCTGGTGATATACTGCGAACACCACATTTAGTCTATCTAATTTTACATCTGAAATAACAAATCAAAAAAGTATTTGTATTTTGTATTTAAATACTTAAAAAAAAAACATTTTGCATATCTCTAATGCCTACATATAATAAACATTAATAAGTGACTTTAGTATTTTTAAAATTGTCAAACAAAAAAGATACTTCCATCTACACCCTTCAATGCAATTGAATGTTTCTATCATTATTACTCTTATTGTTTCTTAATTCGTTCATTTTAATTGTTATGTTGAATAGACCTAGGAGCATTGAGAATAAGACTATTGTGTCTTTGTATTCCTTTGTAAGGTTGATACATATCTAGATATCTTTATTATCCAAAGCCTTTACATTTATATATACGTTTCATCCAGTTCCATTAACAATGTAACCACGTTGTTTGTGATTTCACATTATATGTACCTATTATTAGTAGGTATCGTGGCATATCTATTAAAACGATAGCTCATATAATAGATAAGGATATGGAAATAGATTAAGAAAATAAATTATTTTCTATTCGTTTCACCAAGGCGTTTTTATTATTAATTATTAATTTTGGGCATGGCCATTTTCGGCAACAAATACTTGTGAAAAGGTTCTTTTAGATAATCAATTAAAACTGGTCAAACGCTAACCTTGCTTCATGCCAATCGAAGCAAAATGTTTACTTGTAACTGTTAAATCGTAATTGAAAGTAATCTAACTTACATTAATTTATTCAATAACAATAGGTAATACCATATATTTTAAATGATATTAACCATCTGCCAAATAATAGGAGTAACGAGTAATAAAGTAAGTAAATAGAGTTCTTAGAACATGGTCTGTTTTTCGTTTTACAAAACCGATGCGATGTTCTATTTGCGGAATTATTACAGATAAATGAATGAATGTACAATTTATTTATTTTTTCTTTATTTTGGCGCCGTCAGTTTGGTTTATGTTACACAAAGATTAGTGAAAATGTTTAGTCCACAGACAATCACTTAATTATGCCAGTTTTACGACCATATACTCTAGACAATGGCAATGAAAAAAAAGTGTAAATAAAGACACGTGTTTTATTTCGTCCACAATTAAAGGCTCCAGTTAATATATTGAGGAGCCAAATTAATAATTTTCACAGAATATGACATCATTTAAATTCATGTTCTAGAAACATGATCCAAAAATTGGGAAAGACACTTGTAAACAATGTCATAATTTCATTAAACATTGTAACTTTTTTAATTCGCATTTATTTATTGCATCTTGTAACTTGAATCAGTTCAGAAAATCTGAAAAATTCAAAGGGATCAAATGAATTTTAAAATCACCAAAACGCGAAAAAGCTTATGATTTTCTTCGTTAAATTCGGGTGTTTGTTATGGACGATTTTCATTAAAATGTTAGGTAATTAAAACAAAGTTTTTTCGAAGGAAAGCAATAAAAAATACATATCATAGGTGCATCCTATAAACTACATGGTTACCTATATTTTCTAGATCTGGAATTTAGAAAATCAGTCAGTCATTTTATTTGAGCATCCTTTCTAGTAAAAGATTGTTTATATAATCGCACAATTTGTCGAAGACTTGAAATATAGAAGGTCCTGCATTAGAGCAATGTAGGAATTTAGGAATTATATTCACGATTGCTTGGATCAATTTTACTACCATATATAAAGTATAATTTCGTTATAACCGAGCGGACTTTTCCTCATTAACTTGAGGTAATTTATAATTGGTATAAGTGGAAAATGAATTTTCACATTAATATTTGATTATTATCATTATTAAGTGTATATATTTAACGCAGATCAGAATTTTAATTAAACTCCTAGATTTTATTCGGTAATTTAATGACATCCCTGGTGAGGGCCATTTTTTACAGTAAAATCTTGAAGGATTACACTACAATGTGTATTGATGTTATTATTTGCTAGTTTTAAATTAAATTCCTGGATGCTTAATAAAAAGATCTTCTATTATTTTCCTACTACATATTATGTGTAACAAATGAACTGTTTACGTTCCAAATCTAATCTAATCTATCGAAATGGATGTTTTTTTTTTAATATAAAATAACAATTGTAGTAGCAGTACTTACTTTTAATTACTAACAAAATATTTGGTTACAGCGAAATGGCTCGCGGCAGCAAATCGATATTGGCCGAAGAAAAACAGGAGGAAGAGGACATGATAGAAAAAACGATAGATTCATACGGAAAATGGCAATTCCAGATGACATTTCTTCTATCATTGTGCAATATCACTTGCACCTGGCATATTTTTTCACCTACGTTCCTTTCAAAAGAGAAGGACGTTTGGTGTGCAAGGACAGAACAATTTAAAGACGTTGATCCTGTAATTTGGAGGAATTACACTCAACCGAATGGATACTGTTCCATGATAGACATAGACGCTTTAAACGTTAACAGTCTGGATGAAATCAGTTCTTTGCAAAACTACACCCTAAAAACTTGTACTAATTGGGAATTCAGCAATGAAGGTAATTTCTCTAATATCTAACAAGAAGTATGTTAAAAGATATGCAGTTGTGGCAGTGTTTCTCTATCTACTAATATCTGCTACTACTACTACTAAGGTATCACTTGTGTAACTGAATATTTAACATGAATATATCATCTTGACTAAGGAGCTGATGTCACTAGATCAGCGGTTCCCAAATGGTGTTCTGCGGAACCCTGGTGTTCCGCGGAAGGTTATAGAGGTTCGGCGAGATATGATGTTTCTTGTCCTAGTAAAAATAGACAAAACTCTGTATCTAACCATAAACGAACATTTATTGAAACTTAAAACACCTTGAAAGAATATTTTTCAGAGGAGTCACACAGTCATAAAATAGGCAGTGATTGTGAACACAGAATCCATTCGAAAAGCAAACTAAATCATCAATGTTAACTATGTCGGAGTATGAGAAGTTGGTCGATATTAAGAATTTATCCTCCTTAAAACAAGAATTCGAATTAGTTAATTCAAATTTGAATGATCTTTGGATCAGACTTAATGATGAATATCCTGTAGTCGTTGAGATGGTTATCACAGTTCCTGTTTCTATTTACTTCGACTTCAGATTACAGACGAGCTTTTCAGTTTACGCTTACACTAAAAATAAATTTTAAACTAGGTTGGATACCACTCCGAATATTCGAATTGAAATGTCGAACATTAAATTAAATCCAATTTTAATGCTATTATAAGCAAAAATGTGCACACTAAATATATACGTGTAATAAATATTTTGAATTCAAAATTCAATTTGAACAACATGTACAGAATAAGGTGCCAGGAGTCAGACATACGAATAATCATGATTTAATTTTTTTGTCGAGATGGGGTTCCGTCAAAAAAGGATGGGTCAAAAAGGGTTCCGTAGCAAAGAGAAATTGGGAACTGCTGCACTAGATGACGATATTCTGCCATAACTAGATATTATATCAACTTTTGATTGGACCGGTGAAATGACTTGATTAATATCATGATTGGTTACGGCGTGCTCATGAGATCTAACGAGATCAAAATCGCGAGCTACGTCTGTTAGTTTCTATAAATTACCGTTACAGAATTTAAACTGATCTTGTTTATGTGAATTGTTTCGGAAATTAATTAACTATTGAATAATGTATCAGCGGTAACAACTTCATATTTTAGATATTTTCCAGGAGAGACCGTGATTTCAGAATTTTTACTGGTCTGCGACCGGAAGTACCTTAATAATCTGGCAGAGGTGACCTTCCTCGCTGGAGTTGCATTGGGAGGCCTTATATGTGGAGTATTCTCCGATAAATATGGAAGGAAAAGGACGCTTATGGCCTCTATACTTATACAAACTCTATTAGGTAACTATACAAGGCGTCTCAAAATCGTATTAGTGTTAGTAAAAATTTTAACAAATGATAATTAGTCAAATTACATGAAGAAAGGAAAAATGATTCGTGATCAGTCAGGATTTAAATTTAGACCAAGGTACTCTTGAACATGACGCTTGATCTTGGCTTAATTTCTTCAATTTGAAAAATACTTGCAACAGTTTCGGTATTTATAAATTTTATGTGAATCCGAATGAATTCCCATCAATAAATAATAACAGGTTTTTAGCCCTATAATATCTAAAAAGCTATAGATTACCTTTTTATCTAATTGTACAAATATTAATTTACGTATGGTAGACATAAAACTATTGTCTTACTATGAAAAATTAATGAAAACAATATAAATTTCAAACAGATTTAATGATAGTACATACTGCATAAATTTTTCGCAGAATTTTGTTTATTTCTTTATTCTCAATTAAGTTTAAGGAAGTAATTTAAAAAGCGAACTCATACATAAAATTAACAGTTTAAACGACAGAGCGGTCCAAAGTTGGATGCTCAAATTGACTGTTTTCTAACTCACACTTGTGAGCCATGCGCTAAATTGAAATAATCGGTGTAATTGAGAAAAGTACATTAACAAATAAAAATCAGAAAAGGTAGTGGTCTATATAGAATCAATAGAATCATCATTAGTTTTTGTCATTAGTAAGACAAAGTAGAAAAAAGAAATGAAATGCAGATAATACCATAAAAAATACTCTTCCTTTTATTGCTTTTTGGATTTGTAGTATTTCTAATTAATTTGAAATTGAGTCTGCCTATTTATTAAGGTTTTTATCACTTATGCACGAAATGTACGATAGATTTTGCTGTGATTCACATAATCCATTTATTTCAGGGGTAACAATTGCAGTAATTCCGGGTTTCATAATGTACATGATATTGAGGACATTTTTGGGTTTTATATCAGTATCCGTAGTGTTTAGTGGATTTGTATTGTGTATTGAGTTAGTTGGAGGTATGTGGAGGACGATATCTGGAACGTCGTTTTTCTTTCCCGTTAGCTTTGGATACGTTAGTATTGCGGGCATTGCATACTTCTTAAACGATTGGAGAAATCTTCAATTGGCTATCTCGTTACCAGGTCTCCTACTTCTGAGTTATTGGTAAGAATTTTATCATCATTATTATTATTATCCGTACCATGCCAAAGTTTTACCCTTAAGTCGTTAAACCTAACGAAACGGGTATTGAAAACAGTAGGCGACATGCAGGAGTCTGGAGTTACAGGATTGAACTTCACGACGAAAAAACAATTTACCAATGATGAATATTTGTCCCTCGAGATGATTCATTTGAGATCATTGCACAAATTAGAAGGGATGTCCCTGAATACAGTTTCAATGCGACGATTTTCCATTCCTAGCTTTTCCAATAGGAGGTTTCAAAGTTGACCAATGATGATTTGACGATTACGGTTAACAAGTATTTACCTGCGGCTTTACGTGTCAAAAATCATCAAAAATACAATAATTTGACAAATTTGTTCTTAAATCGTGGCTAGGATCATCAGGATAAAACTAAAGTCTCTAATTTTATAGGGGAAACACACACTTTGCGCTCTTTCTCTCGCGAACAGTATTTTTTTTTTCTAGATAAAAATTTGCATTAGAATGATTTTTCTTCTTTCGAGAAAACTCATTTTATTTTAAATATTTGCATTTTTAAAAACAGTCATTTATAAAAGCGCGGAATACTACAAACAATTTGAATCACCTACATAAACATCTAAAATGGAATAAAAAATAACATTGACCTTTGCGTATGTTTTTATACCATTATTTATCAACAACTGCATTACAATTATAAAATGATGTGTTTTTATTAGAGCTATGAATAGTGCAAAATTACGTTCACATATTACCTATATTTCTAATTTTAATTTACTTACTGTATATAGTGAAATAATGATAAATTTATGGCATGATAAATACAATTACCATTATTACTTGCTTCCAATGCAGTAAAATTAATTATTGATTTTGTCTATAGTTTCGATCGTCTGCGATTGTAAATTCATTCGCGTCAAGAGAGACAATAGGTTATCAAATTAGTGGTCATTGTGGCCTTCATCTTTCTAACAGAAAAGAAACACGTTTTTAGATGTTATCAACAAAAGAATCTTACACGTTTTGCAAAAATTTAATTCCAAAAAATAAGTAATAATAAGTATTCATGTAGGAAAAGATACATATTTTTATAAATATGTATATACCGGTCAGCAATTAATATCACTTTTTCAAATATTCGTCACAGTTCCTGTTTCTATTTACTTCGACTTCAGATTACAGACGAGCTTTTCAGTTTACGCTTACACTAAAAATAAATTTTAAACTAGGTTGGATACCACTCCGAATATTCGAATTGAAATGTCGAACATTAAATTAAATCCAATTTTAATGCTATTATAAGCAAAAATGTGCACACTAAATATATACGTGTAATAAATATTTTGAATTCAAAATTCAATTTGAACAACATGTACAGAATAAGGTGCCAGGAGTCAGACATACGAATAATCATGATTTAATTTTTTTGTCGAGATGGGGTTCCGTCAAAAAAGGATGGGTCAAAAAGGGTTCCGTAGCAAAGAGAAATTGGGAACTGCTGCACTAGATGACGATATTCTGCCATAACTAGATATTATATCAACTTTTGATTGGACCGGTGAAATGACTTGATTAATATCATGATTGGTTACGGCGTGCTCATGAGATCTAACGAGATCAAAATCGCGAGCTACGTCTGTTAGTTTCTATAAATTACCGTTACAGAATTTAAACTGATCTTGTTTATGTGAATTGTTTCGGAAATTAATTAACTATTGAATAATGTATCAGCGGTAACAACTTCATATTTTAGATATTTTCCAGGAGAGACCGTGATTTCAGAATTTTTACTGGTCTGCGACCGGAAGTACCTTAATAATCTGGCAGAGGTGACCTTCCTCGCTGGAGTTGCATTGGGNGAAATAAGATACGTATCTGGTGGCACATTTTCAGGACGAACGATAGTTGAACGCGCATGAGCAGAAGGAAAATGAATATTATAGATTCGCACATGACTGATTTAGATTTTCGAGCACCGCGTTGCATAGCCTTATAGAACTATTTTCTTTTAATGCTTCACTGCTGTACATAATTAACATTATCAGGAAGTTTTATGGTAAAAATCGTTCACAGGGTGTATAAAAATACAAATTAAACGAAATTCCGGGGAAAGTCGCCTAAACTTATGTTTATTACACTTGCCCTCGGAAAACTGACAATGAATTAGAAAGGAGAAAAATTGAAATTATTTTTGTGAAGCAAAAAATTAACTGCAAAAGAACCAAGAATAGCTTATTTGTACAGCTAGTTCAATATTTCATGAATCTTCATATGCTCGAGAGGCGAACCGTACTGAAATTATATTGTACATTACGAAAACATGGACTTAATTGTTACAGCTAGTTTAAAATTTCATGAACCTTTAGAGAGACTGAAATGTAAAAATCAATAAACTGGCGAAATTTCGTCACTGTACATACCAGGGCCTGAACTACCTCTAACATTAACAGTAAATATACGTCTAATTAAACTAACCGCCACTTGCAGCCATTAACATGTCTCTCTCAAAGAAAAAAACATTCAATTACGAAATAGTCGATTTAATAGAATTACTATCCATTAGATATACATAATTAAAGCAGACAACATTGCGAGGATAGGTAGGCTTGCATTTCAACTTGGAACGTTGTTGAAACAATATTTAGTCGCATAATGTGAAAGCGGCGTTCCGATACGATACGACACGACAAATCGCGTGCAGTAAATCGTTTTCGTTATCGCACTGTGTGAAAGTGACCTTAAGCGATGTGTTATTGAGTGGCGAGTAATCTTCACAAAACTACTTATTTAAGTTTACCTATCTTAAATGATATTCGAGATATCGTAATTTCAAATTCCAAAACCTATTTTGTTGGACCTTTTATCGAACTACGTGAAATAAAAGAACAAAACAGCCATGAGTGTTGTCATTTATCATTGGATTAGATTCTGCCGTCAAAATTGCATAGCACATCAACATTTTGAAATACCTTACAATTAATCTTAAAATGCGAATGATAAATAATCATAAAAACTAAACCAAATTAAACTGATGCTATCCTGATGCGGGTTTAAAAGCTGTCGCCGGTTGGAGCTGCTTCCTTTCCGTTAGGATCTCTGAAGAAGCTCGCCACTTGTGTTAGCGAAACGTTAGGAAGCAACTCCAGCCGACAACGACCTTTAGACCCGAATCAGGACAACACCAGTTCATCTACTGACCCCGAAAGCATTTACTAACGTTGTAAGCCAAATTAGTTTCATTTTAAGTTTGAGATATCATAAATTATTGATGTACTGAGGCAATTCTGAGGCCAGATTTAGATCCAGCGTGTCAAATTTTAGGAGATTATTACGCGAATATACTCGAGCTGTTTGCCTTTACCTTTCCGAGAAATCTTTTGTATTGAATAGGGATCGAACATGAACCCTCTCGGTTTAGATTCGACAGAGATCACTGAACGTCCGACTGTCTCATTAGTTCGACCTTCTTAATTTTACGACACATTTGAATCATTCTGCACCGTTCTAGTTTAAGCTTAATCTTCCATGTTGCATGCAAATAGAGTCATATTACAATTAAATTTTCTAAAGCGTCAACAAAATAGGAAGTAGTTAATTAGGTTATCATACCACGTTTTCTGGGTAAGAAGAGGAAAAACATAAACATAATGACAACGTTGATTTTTTTCCGCGAAATTTCCCATGCTAATTGTTTAAATAGCTTAGTTGCTACCACAATTTATTTTCTTTTTGTGGGAACGCACATGGCTCCGTTTCAACATCGTAAAGATAAATAAACAATGTTTAAATAATCACTTTACATATTTTGCGTGGTACCATACTTGTGTTTTTTTACTTCTATATTTTCAAAAATTCCGGACGCTACAAAGAACCGCTGGCTGTTTAAGTCAATAAGTTATAATTTTGGAAATGTATGTAGATGATATTTTAAACATGGGTACACATCCAGGAGTTTCAATATGGGGGTGGGAAAATGAGTTCGTGGATGCCTGGATGGTCAAAAACAGGAACTGATATCCCTAGACAAAAATTTTCAGTCTCTCTCCAGTCTTTCAGCGTCTCTCTCAGTTTTTTCACAGTGTCTCAGTTATTGCCTAGGTGTTTTTATGGATCTCTCGCAGTCTCTGTATGAGAGACTCGAACGATAAAATTGTTAATTCAGAGATTCGAGTCTCTCACAGAGAGACTGAATTAATAGAAATATGTTGAACTTTTCACCATGTCTATCGAGACACCACTTATTGAGAGATTCGAGTCTCTCATTCAGAGATTCGAGTGTCTCGTTCAGAGATTCGAGTCTCTCGTTCAGAGATTCGAGTCTCTCTTTCAGAGACTGAATACGAAATGAGGATCTCTCTATGAGCGACTCGAGTCTCTCGTTCAGAGACGCCAAACAGTTTTTTTGACAGTCTCTCGACAGTGTCTCTCAGCGACACCAGGGATACTCGATGAGAGACGGAGACTCGAGTCTCGCTTTCAGAGACTCTGAGAGACTGAACATTTTTATCTCGAGATGAGACAATTTTTTAGCCTTCCGTGTGAACTATTTTAAAAAAATGCCTTCAATATAACTTTTACATTTCGTAAGTTACTGAGCTCTTGTAAGTGATTTATTGGTTGTTCGTTACTGGCACAATCTAAGTAATCAGTTGTTTTTCAACAAATGTCTATCCCATCCTGACCAGAGAATTTTGGATGACTGAATCTCGTTGTACTAATACATACCATTAATAATTCCTGTTGTCCAAAATGTTCCAAATACAACAATTCTGTTTGTGATCATCATGCACTATATTTATTGTGTACATGAAATACAGAAAGTTAGTTACTCCGTTAGTATATAAATTCTGATCACATTTTCACTAAAATTATTCATAGAAGAAATGTTTTATTGAATACCTTAAAAATATTCTGAGAATCTTATATTTTTGTCGTTTTATAATTCGACTTGTAATTTTTTAGTCTTATATAATTTATACTCCTTTTTGTATAAACATTTTCTTCATTTTATTGTTAAGGTTATACTGGGCGTCTTAGAAATTCCTGGCATCGCTCTTAGTATTTACATTCTTCTAAAAATGGGACGAAGATGGCCGTTGGCACTAACCTTTGGCGTGTCCGGTACAGCCTGTCTAATTACGCTACCGATTCAATGGTTCATGACTGATTATGATGTCGTGGTGACAACTTTCGCAATGATCGGAAAATTCACAATCAGTGCATCGAACGCTATCGTACCCGTTTTCACCGCAGAGCTTTATCCGACAGCGCTACGAAACGTTGGAGTGGGGGCTAGCAACGTTTCGGCCGGTGTATCGTTATTGCTCATACCGTATCTGTGGGAATTGGTGAGTATTTTCTATTACAGTAAAAGTTCCTTATTCACGGTTTCCTTATTTGCGTTTTCATTATTTGCGGGTGAAAAAATTGCAACCCACTTCCTGTATTCGCGGCTAAAAATTTCATTATTTGCGGATGCAATCGGTAAACAGAAAAGGATTCGGTGTCATTTATTAAGGAGATTGACCGCATAGACCGCTCGTGTCTACTGTGAATTTTTCCGAAAATATGGGTTTCTATTCTAAACATTTAAGGCTGCGAGATAAATATCTGATTTTTTGTGTGGTAACAGACAAAGGTTCACACTAACTCGGCACGTGTTTAGTTTTCAATAATACGGTCATTAAAAGCTTTTACAAGTTCTTAAAGTTGATGCTTCTTGCAGGATACATATTTTCAATAGAAATTAAAAAATTAAAAAATGGCCTTCGACAGGCTTTAGAACAAAGCGTTATCTATCTTACTACAAAATTTCAAACCACCGTCTCAAACATTAAACTCATGATATCTAGAACCAATAAGCATGTTTTTACTCTACGGCGAGTGAACTACCGAATCCCTTTTGAGTATGTACTGTTGGTACGAGGCAGCTTTTATAAAAGATGTAACCGAGTAAACAGAATAGGATTCGGTGTTATTTTTCAACATATCGGCATCTTTTAAGTACTGTTGGCTCGTGCCGTGGCGACTTTTATAAAAGATGTGACCGAGTGGACTAATTCAAAATTCAGAGCAAGAAAAAATCACTAAATTTTTTAAACCCTGATCTGAAGGTGATTATAACAATTAATTTTAATTGCGAATTTCTCAATAAATTGATTTTATTCTGATACATATTGGTTTTATTTTGGAACCTTAGAACGTATGCTCTATGATTCCATACTAATTACCATTCCATATCCACGGTTTCTGTATTCGCGGCATATTTATGGAACATATATCCC
>NW_020438948.1:382439-391410 GCF_000699045.2 Agrilus planipennis
GTTCGTTACTGGCACAATCTAAGTAATCAGTTGTTTTTCAACAAATGTCTATCCCATCCTGACCAGAGAATTTTGGATGACTGAATCTCGTTGTACTAATACATACCATTAATAATTCCTGTTGTCCAAAATGTTCCAAATACAACAATTCTGTTTGTGATCATCATGCACTATATTTATTGTGTACATGAAATACAGAAAGTTAGTTACTCCGTTAGTATATAAATTCTGATCACATTTTCACTAAAATTATTCATAGAAGAAATGTTTTATTGAATACCTTAAAAATATTCTGAGAATCTTATATTTTTGTCGTTTTATAATTCGACTTGTAATTTTTTAGTCTTATATAATTTATACTCCTTTTTGTATAAACATTTTCTTCATTTTATTGTTAAGGTTATACTGGGCGTCTTAGAAATTCCTGGCATCGCTCTTAGTATTTACATTCTTCTAAAAATGGGACGAAGATGGCCGTTGGCACTAACCTTTGGCGTGTCCGGTACAGCCTGTCTAATTACGCTACCGATTCAATGGTTCATGACTGATTATGATGTCGTGGTGACAACTTTCGCAATGATCGGAAAATTCACAATCAGTGCATCGAACGCTATCGTACCCGTTTTCACCGCAGAGCTTTATCCGACAGCGCTACGAAACGTTGGAGTGGGGGCTAGCAACGTTTCGGCCGGTGTATCGTTATTGCTCATACCGTATCTGTGGGAATTGGTGAGTATTTTCTATTACAGTAAAAGTTCCTTATTCACGGTTTCCTTATTTGCGTTTTCATTATTTGCGGGTGAAAAAATTGCAACCCACTTCCTGTATTCGCGGCTAAAAATTTCATTATTTGCGGATGCAATCGGTAAACAGAAAAGGATTCGGTGTCATTTATTAAGGAGATTGACCGCATAGACCGCTCGTGTCTACTGTGAATTTTTCCGAAAATATGGGTTTCTATTCTAAACATTTAAGGCTGCGAGATAAATATCTGATTTTTTGTGTGGTAACAGACAAAGGTTCACACTAACTCGGCACGTGTTTAGTTTTCAATAATACGGTCATTAAAAGCTTTTACAAGTTCTTAAAGTTGATGCTTCTTGCAGGATACATATTTTCAATAGAAATTAAAAAATTAAAAAATGGCCTTCGACAGGCTTTAGAACAAAGCGTTATCTATCTTACTACAAAATTTCAAACCACCGTCTCAAACATTAAACTCATGATATCTAGAACCAATAAGCATGTTTTTACTCTACGGCGAGTGAACTACCGAATCCCTTTTGAGTATGTACTGTTGGTACGAGGCAGCTTTTATAAAAGATGTAACCGAGTAAACAGAATAGGATTCGGTGTTATTTTTCAACATATCGGCATCTTTTAAGTACTGTTGGCTCGTGCCGTGGCGACTTTTATAAAAGATGTGACCGAGTGGACTAATTCAAAATTCAGAGCAAGAAAAAATCACTAAATTTTTTAAACCCTTGTCTGAAGCNCAGAATAGGATTCGGTGTTATTTTTCAACATATCGGCATCTTTTAAGTACTGTTGGCTCGTGCCGTGGCGACTTTTATAAAAGATGTGACCGAGTGGACTAATTCAAAATTCAGAGCAAGAAAAAATCACTAAATTTTTTAAACCCTGATCTGAAGGTGATTATAACAATTAATTTTAATTGCGAATTTCTCAATAAATTGATTTTATTCTGATACATATTGGTTTTATTTTGGAACCTTAGAACGTATCCCCTATTATGCCATACTAATTACCATTCCATATCCACGGTTTCTGTATTCGCGGCATATTTATGGAACGTATACCCCGCGAATGAAGAACTTTTACTGTATTTATTTTTATGATAGGCATCATCACCTCGATTATCAGTTTTTCAACATACAGGGTTTCTAGGAAGCCTGTCTACATTCAACATGTACACGCATGGTGTGCCTTTTCGGACATGAACATAAGAATAATATAGAGATTTAGTATAATGTCATTACAGGCAAGGAGAGTGAAGTTTCTCGGGAAAGATGGGTGGTACCGATATAATTGTGCCTAAATCTTATTGGCTACACTTCTGCGCCTGTTCATTACTTAGTTAGAATGCATTTAAATGCAGATTGAGTTTTGTTGCATATATTGAAAATTTAGAAATACAAATTGTTGATAGTTGTCGAATATATTCCCACAAAATTGGTCAAAACTAAATTATTAGGTATATCATGGTAAAATTAGAAAAATTAATTTTAACGCCATAAATTTTTATTTTATTGAAATATCTCAATTTCAATTTTAAAATTTAGTCTTGTAAAGTTTTAAACTAACAAATCAAAAAACTTTCATGCTTATACCATGACTATACTTACGATAAACTTGCATGGAATTTAATCAATTTTTTTCTAATCTTTCGCGACGACTTTCGGCTACAAGTAAATGTGTACGTAATTTTATCGTTTTACAGGCAGCAGTCCAAAAATGGATACCGATGAGTCTATTGGGAATACTGGGAGTCACTGGAGGTTTTTGCACTCTCTTTTTACCTGAAACAGGTAATGCCCCATTAAAAGACGTCTTAGACGACGAATCACACTCGGCATCGGTGCATAGCTTAAGAGATAGCCAAGATATTTCAGAACTTTAGTTTTTAGCTCACAATCAGTACTTGCCGTAAAAAATATTTTTACATTTTACTATACGTTTGTACAATTGTCGTTAAGTGTTTGTTAGTAACTGTAATTGTCCTAATAAGTTAATGATAATTAGTTGCAATATTTGCAGCAAGTTAAATGTGTAAATAGGTCCTGTACTATTACTTGATGATAACGGCTTTCGGGTTGTCCAATATTATAGGTATTATACGTACATTATTATCACATATTCTGTTAATAGTAAGTCCAAAACGGTTCTTAAGGTTTATACTGTACATATCTACGTCAGCCAACGATTGTAAAATTAAGTATTTCATGCCTATAGATGCATTTAACTACGTAAAGATGATAAAAACAAAACATCAATAACACAAATGCATTTACAGATAAAGAGAAATTAAAATTTTCACAATACGTCAAACTAATTTTTAACCTTTTTATACAGTGACCAATTATTTAGTTATCGGTATTGTTAATCGATTTGGCTTTTTAATAATGTAAGTGATTAACCATTTCATTAAATATCAGTTTAGTTTATTTAATAAATTCCTTCATACAGTTCTGAAAGGTCATAGTAATTGCAAATTGCTAAATTGATTATTAACGATTTCACTATCAATTGATAATTCGGCTATTAAATTCACGAAATTATAATAAGAATGATCTGTTTCTTTTTTAATCGTTTGAACAAATGGGATATAATTTCTACACATAAGACATGGAGAAAATGAAAAAGGGAAATTTACTTAAATATTAACGCGATATTTACAATTTATCCCACTATCCCGTTGCTTCGTAGGCGAAAATAATAAAAATCACAATTTGGACCCGAATTTGTAAAATTAAAATTCCAGTAGAAATAAATTTACAAGGTATTTTAGTTGATATTACAAATTTAATTGTAATAATTAAGAAAGTTGAAATAATTTTTAAAGAAACGAGTCAAAATCGAGATTATTACAAGTTACCTAATAAATTCTACTATATATTTCTACGGCAATCAAAAATTGCAATTTTTGCATCATCATCATCATCATAAGGTCATCAGTCCTAACACTGGTTGGACACGTACCTCCACTCTTTCCTATCCTGAGCTAAACTTCGCATTTCCCTAAAACTAGAACAGCCCACATCCTTAACTATTTGCGANTATAAAATAAGCAGTTGTTGAATCATCTGCACCATTGTTAATCAATTTGGTTAATAATTATTCAGTTTATTTACAAAACGGCTAGGCGATTCATAAAATTGAAACGTTTGAATTGCTTCTTCTTACATAACAGTTTAAAATCATTTTTATTATCTTTCTTATACTAAATTCGCTCAAAATAGAAAATAGATTGTTCAATTTAATTTAAATTGAAACTCAACAGCGATCCATAATATTGTTTAAGTAGATGAACTTTTTCATGAAATATTCACTGGATTTGGCAAACAAATATTTTTCTTTTAATTGTAAAAGTGCGAATTGTGTTGTTTCTTGTTTGTGGAAATTATTATTTTCGTTAGATTAGTATAACAATGTATTATTACGATTAGGAGAGTATGCGGCAAGTGGTTAAGATCACGCGATCTTCATAGATATTGTACAATACATATGTGTATAATTATCAATGATTGAGTGATAATATGGTAAAGTAGTAGATATAAAATTACTGTTAATTTTGCTGTGTAAGATGTCTATTCTCTAAGTTACCAATTTGTTTTTTACTCTTCGTTCTTTTTTTTAATAAAAATGTGTAAGGATAAATAAATGTTATTTCACACATTTCTGTCTTTTCACTTAATTTTATGCCAATTTACTGATTAAAAGGAAAATTGGTATAGTTACTTATACACTGTTAATCCAGTTGGTAGAGAATTTTCCTAACATAAACATGTTACCGGACGGGAATGAATTCCTTGTTGTAGCTGGGGAAAAGTTACGCATTCCTGTATATTTATAAACTTCAAACAAGCGTGCGTTAACAAATGAGGAAGGTCCAAAGTTAGCAAAAACTAGGTTTTTATATCTAGAAGGCAAGGTATGCTTTTTAGAAAGATAACTTTCAAATAAAAATTGTAGAGAAATTATTTAACCTTTAATTTGAGGCGAAGTTCGGACAATTTTGTAAACTAGTTATTTCAAAAAACCAAACAAAATTAAAAAAAAACATTTCTGGTATATAATTTATTGCAAAAATTATATTTTGTGGTAATATCAGTAAAGTTGCCAATCAAATAGTAAGCACGGGGTGTAGACTACTATTTATAATCGTCACACATGCAATTGACCTGTCTGTGTACCAGCTGTTACGGAGGTCACGAGTAGGTATGAGTGTTTCGTAGCTTTACGCTTGCAATAATTCACGACTGTTCTCAATCACTGACGGCTCGTTAACTGGAGTGTTTGTGCAACGTAGGAGGTGTTGCGGCGGTATCACAAGATGCTCTATACTGCCTCCAAATGTTACCTTTCAAATATTTCGGAATACTGATCAGACATAGTGTACATAAGTGTATAATTTTTGTTTAAAAGTTTTACAGTCAATATCCCTAAATTTTCAAAAATAAAAGCTCTTCTTCGACAAGATTCGCAAGATCTTCTAAAGGTTTTTAAAGTGAGAAAGATGCCCACTAACACATTCGATTTTTGACCAAAGTTGCCAGACCTAGGAAAAATTTCCCTAGATCTAACGAATTTAGAGCCAGCTTAGGTAAAAGGGGATTTTCATTCAATTCATAACAATTTAATTTTTGTGTCAAATGAATTCTTGTTGTTTAAAGGTTATTGACACTTTTCTTTTCACATTTCGCATCTATATTTACACTGAACCTACTTAGGCACTGATTGTGCCAAAATTCGAAAAATTTTTATTGGTGCTTCTGAGTTATTTTGATTATGAAGAATAAAGCTAAATTTTTAAACAATCCCTATTTTTTAATAGATCTATACGAAAAGTTATTTACACACCCTTAAAATAATGACTTGATTTTGAAAGCGTTCTCAATAGATTCCAATAGGAAATGCTTGGTGTAGGCGATGTACGCCATAAATAAGATTATGATCTGTCACTCAATTAACCGTAAGATTAATGTTTTAAATCAAGATCAAACCAAGCTTTCGATTTTTGTTAGACATTATCATACATGTGATATATTACAGATTTAGTTGGTACTAAAGGTCACAAAAAGCAAAAAGTTATTTAGCAAACTGGAGAAGCTTAGAAACAATTATCTTGAAGATGTAATTGCTCGATATCTTTCACATTTAAACCAGACCAAACTGAAGCCAAACAAAAATTACCAATTTCCTTGTCTTTTTTCCATTAAACACAAAAAAATAAATTAAATCTAATATGAGATTGATTTCACATCGTCACCGCCCTTCATATACGCAATATCAGCCCTGTTTTAATACAACCTTGTTTTTGCTTCTGTGCCGACAATAATCAATAAAGGAAACCGGCGACTGGTTGACTCCACTTTCCTCACGTCAGTCGCTTTCTCCATTTCCCAATGGAAATATTACAGTCAGGAACGTCCAAAATTGAACGAAATTTTCATTATGTAAAATGTTTCGTTTTACCGTAAATGTTTAACAGTTGATATTTAGAAAAGGGGTGCAAAATGTTGGAAGGGGTTGTTGCGAGGTTATTTAACCAGTTGTTGGGGAGATATGTGGTGGATTTGGATACGGAAAATTTGAATGTTGGAATTTTTTCTGGACAAGTGCAGATGACTGATGTACGGCTCAAGCCAGAAGCTTTGGTATGTCTTTAAGATAACTTTTTTGCAATTCGTATAAGGAGGTAAAGAAAATACAAAATAAAATGACAATAGGAAGGTACGGTACGATTATGAGGAGTTTTATTGGGATGAATAGTAGACGGCTATTAAGAAAGAAATACCCGAAGAACAAGACGTTCATAGACTAAATATGATCATAACAAATATGCATTAAACAAATACGTTATCTGTTATTACTTTCTTATCCCTGTATATTGGGAGCTTAATTTTGATTTTTAAATGTGAGGAATTACAAATTTTTTAATCATTCAATAATGATATTGGTATGATGAAGATCAATTTAAATGTTGTTTACATCATAATCATCATTCTATGCAAAATACAGTTGATCTAACTAGAAACAATTTGAAATTGTAATGAGCAATGTTCACAGTTCTTTTGCATATAAATGGAATAGGAAATCAAAAACATAAGAAATTTCCGTTGGTATTGCAGGCAAATTGGAAAATAATGGTCTGTAATAAAGCCTTCATTATTATTCTGAGGAATTTCATTTTAATTCCATCTCGTCAAGTCTTTAATATAAAGTTCTTCTAAAAATAAGTTCAAGAATCAATTTACTTTTCTGTTTACTTCTAGTTCAGTATTGATTTAAACTAAAATAACCTTGAATTTAGAAAGTACCTATTTAAATTTCTCTACCCCACGCGACGTTAAGCTTAGACAGTATCTTAGTTATGGAAATGTACGAAAGATTTCATGATACGGATCAATAAGATCAAAATCGCTATCCAGGTAAGGAGTTTCGATAAGTTACTGACGAAGAATTTAATGTTCTTTAATAATTTGGTTACTTGTACATTACGTATATAGGTAACGCAAAGAGTTCATTTCTTTGTGGCCATATCTATTTGAAAATCTCACCTACTTCTCTGAAAACTGTCCTAAACTAGCCCAACTTTCAAAATCTTTTGAATAAAGCGGAACATCTCTCAAAATTTGACCAGCCTTAGATACATTAGTAAGGACCTTGTCTAACATATAAAATACTTCAGTAAGCGGCAGATATCAGTAGATTACGATATATGTATTGCCATAACTAGATATTGTATCAACTCGCTTTTAAGCAGTTCTTTCGGTCTCGTCGGTAATTTATCGAGACTGGCTGAGGCGTGCTGATGGGAACTAGGGAATATGATCGAAACCGCGATCTGCGTTCAACTGCTTCTATAAATTATTTACCAAGAACTTGTACTATCTTCAACCTTTAAAACATTTTCAACATTTTAGTACGAGTTGGAACTACCCATAGAAGTAGTAATGGGTACTATTGGAAAAATATGGTTGCAAATACCATGGAACCGTTTATGGTCGCAACCGGTTGTCGTGAATATAGAAAACATTCATATTCTGGCTAAACCAATAGTCAGGTTTGAGAAGTACGATTCGGAAAAAGACAAGAGGCTTTTGAGGGCGTTTAAAAGGAGAGCGTTAGGAAAACTCGACAGCGAAGGATTTAATATAGGAGGACCGCAGTCCTTCGCGGAACATTTAGTTGCAAACATTGTAAACAATATGCAAATTACATTAACCAATATACATATTAGATATGAGGATACGGTTAGCGTCGAATATCCAATCGCTTGCGGATTTTGTATTGGCAGCATTTCTGCAGAACCTACCAATAGGTAAAGTAGAAATTGATTTCGATCTACTTCCAAATATATGTAATATGACTCGCCACTTTCCCTCTCTATATAGTGTATTTATCCCTATAGATATAAAAAGTATACTCTGATAACATTTTCTGACCCAAGGAACTCACTTTTTAAAAAGGACATTCCTAAAGGTGTCGCTAAAAATTAAAGATGATATTTATAAAAATTGTAAGTTACATAAGGCCTGCATTCCGAAGGCTGATTGGACACACACCTTTACTTGTTCCTACCTTGAACCAATCTTCGCATTTCTCAAATAGTAAGGATAACTACATCTCTAACGATTTACGAAATGTGTTTATTTTTTCAATATGCTTCTAAATAGCGTCCATGCCCGAGGTATCTGACCAACCCATCTAGTCTATGTACTTCTTCATTTTTAACCTCTTCTATCCACGGCATTTTTGAAGATTGTTCCAAAACATTAAATATTCTTAAAAATTATTGAGGATTCTTTAAAGTATGCTAGTAAATAATTAGATAGGCTTCTTACTATCTCAAGAGTAGATAAATTTTTATACATAAAAAAAAAGTAATTGGAAATTGGAAAAGAGTGTCATTCAAAGGAAACGTACTAAACCTCTTTCTGACGTGGTTGAGGTAGTAGCGTGTAAATGTGATGATAGAAGTATATGCGAGCAAAGCCATGATCATAAATCACTTTTGAAAAGATATGACGCTTTTAGAATAATTTTACAACTGTATTGCAGTAAGTGGAAAGCTTGTAAAGTAAATGAATCTTCTACAACGTGCTACTATCTGGTAAAAGTAGAAGCGTTATATACATATTGGAACGTTAATATTACGCCTCCTGATTGGAATTTTCCTTCTGATTATTACACGTGGAGGAACAGTATGGCAAGCAGTATGCAGAAT
>NW_020438948.1:392657-429724 GCF_000699045.2 Agrilus planipennis
GTGAATGATTTTTGGGATATAAATTTGAACTTAAAGGTGCCTATCTTTATCATCCCAGAGGATGGCAACATTGCAGGGTAAATTGTTGCTTTTATATGTGGATATTATGCGTAAAATAATCACCGGATATTTTTAGGAACAGTAGTCTTTTGATATTAGATTTAGGGAGAATAGAAGTCACCACCGAATTATGGAAAAGAAATGTCGTCCTTGAATTTGCCACTCAAATGGAAATGGAGGAGCAACTATATTCCCGCTTACACATTAAGTGTTCCGACATTCAAGTCCTTTTCGGAAATTCAAAAGACAACTGGAAGGAATCAATGAAAGAGAAGGACACTGAATTGCATATTTTGCCAAAGACAAAAATTTCAGCTTTTTACGCGTTACGCGTCCGAGACGTTTCGAACATACCAAGGTATTCCTCACACAAAGACACCGAAATTGCTTCACAAATATATACAATAATACTTTGCAGGTACAAATTTAGCTCTGCTTTTGAAAACTTTAAAATAAATATCAGAGAAAAAAGGCTAGAGCAGATTTTCGACTACTTTGATTCATTACTAGAGAGTAAGAGGAACGAAATTCCTCAGAATAGAGCATCGAGGTGGTTGAATGACACTATTTTCACTAGAAATTCTTATTCTTATCATTGCCATGTATTATCTATTATCAAAAAGTCAACCGGATTGAGCAAACCGAAATCTAAAGACAATTCCTCCTCGACGTCTTCAACTAACCAAGATAAGAAAAGGTACGTGAATTTCAAATAAACAATGGTTAACTTCTATGAAACGATGGCTAATGTTGCTTTTAACTGGAATGTGGCTCTTTTACAGAAATGTGGAAATGCCAAAGCAGGATATGAATGAAGCATTTGCAAGAGTAATAGATTTGCCAGGACTTGAAGACAATATTTCCCCCAACAATACAATTCGAACTCTTCTCAGGTTTAGCTTTAACGAGGTAACACTAATTTTACGAGGTTAAACAATTATTTTTCGTTAAGCTACGTCAACTTTTGTTAAATAAATATTTATATTTGCGTCACTAATTATAGTTCAATTAATAGTTTACGTTGACAGTATTCCGATCAAATGCAGCAACAGACAAGCAGTACCTTATTCTTCGACTTCATGAAGTCACTGTTGACTTGGCCTACATGACTTATGGTCCAGCTTATCAGGTTTCGGTGAGAAGTATTTGTTTAACAGACAAATGCCACACTACTTGTAGTGGTCAGTATTTAGATCTCATTCATAGTCCTTTTCCGAGTAAAGAAGACATTTTTGTTCTACTTTATAGAAGGGTGAGTTGCTTAAGTCCAAAATACTATCGCTTATTCATTTTGGCGATAAATTTTTGTAGGTAGATGCAAAATGCCCAGACTTCTGGACACATTTTCATGGGGTGGAAACATCCCTCGTTGCGGATTTTGACACTGTCCATTTAACTCTTCATCAGGAAGCGACTGAAAATCTTTTAAAATATACAAAATATCTGTGTTATACGTAAGCATTTGCATTTTGAAAAGAAGTGAATTTCAAAATAATCAGCTGTTTTTTCAGCATTTGCAGTAAACTTTCTGGATTATTAATCCCTTCGGTCAAAAATACTTGGGCGAAGATAAAAGCGTCGTTTTCGGACTCTCGTAAGAATACTCCTGTTCCTCCTGGAGCTGTTAAATACTCACAATCAGGTCGACTCAATATAATGGACATAAAAGTATGCGCCTCCGATTTTGACATTATGGGCATTCAGATATCTGGACTGGAAGTTGATTTGCTCTTTCGGGCAAACGAACGATTTGTGTTTAAGTCTTTCCTGAGACATATTTCTGTAGACCATTTGTCTGAAGTAACACTTTATCCAAAAGTGAGTTTCCTATTCATTCGCTTCGCTTATTTAACATTTGGTACGTTTTAAAACTGAATTTGGACGTAGATTTTGACAACTGATGGTGAAAAGGTGTATGAAGTAAAGTATGTCCAAAATGCAACCCACATAGTGGAGCAAAATCAAGGGAATGAGGACAAAATTGTCACCAATGGAACCTTCAAGTTTTATTTGGGACGACTACATATAACATTCCTTTATAAACTAATTGTGCAGTTCCAGGTGCAGACTCCAATATTTTGTTTCCTTCAGAAATTAATTCCAAATATTGTAGCGCTTTCTTCTGGGAATGGAAATGATTTCTTGCGTGGAGAGTCTATATGAAATTTTCTCAAGGAACATTTCCAAAATAACAGAAACCTTAAAACCAAATTCCAAAATACATCTTGCTATAAATCTACAAGGTCCGGTTATTTTATTTCCTCAAAAATCCGATTCTCCTAATGTAATTATCGTTGACACAGGCAAGTAGAGTGGAATAATTAATTACAAAGCTTATTAATTATTTGTTATTTCCCACTTAGGCGAATTACATTTAGAAAATTTCTTCAAGAGGTACTCAAACGATGTTGTTGATAATATTCTTGTTAAACTTGATCAGATATGCTTATCAAGAGCTGTAATGGGTTTAACGGCAAACATAGAAATGCAGGCAAGTTAGATAAAAAATACGATCAATTTGAAGAACTTTAATGCATATATATTTATTTAGGAAACAATGTTGGAGCCGCTTGGATTAAATTTGGATGTAAAAAGCTACGTATCTCAATCCAATTCTCTTAAAACGAATATATCCTGGGAAGTAGATGGAAACTTGGACGTAATTCAGATAAACGTAGGACAGAGAGATTTGTCAACACTAATAGCCTGTTACACAGACAACATAGGTGAAGGAAAGCTTTTGAACTTGCTCCCTGAAAAGAAGAAGGTCCCAATTAAAGAGGATGAATCCTTAGAAGCCGTTAAGAAATTAGAGTCCTTTTTTTGCAAACCGAAACAGAAAGACATTTCGTTGAAATTTTCATTGGATGGCTTACATGTAACGTTATTTTTCGATCCTAGTGAATTATTAAGCTCGCCAATTAGGGATTTAAATCATGGATTTTGTAAAATTGAATTAGCCGAAATTGCTCTGTATGTTGTGGTTTACACGGACAAAACTTTGGAGGGAAAGTTTAATGCTGAGATGATTACAATAGAAGAATTAGGACCAGACGTAAACACATGTAATAAATAGTAAGTTATAGTGAATATAAAAATTATAATTTTGCTTCATTTTCTAATTCTTCTAATTTTTTTGAACAACTGGAAGCAGAAGCCGCTATCTTATTTCTTAATACTTTTTTTCAGTATCTTACAGTCAACTGCGGAAGACAGTGCGAATAACAATGCCAAAGTAACAATAAATAAACCGCCTGTCATAGATATAACATTTACTCAAAACAAATCCAATGACAAGTCTGTAGATACAATAATTGGAAGTTTAAGTTTAAGTCTGTCCGTGCCTTTCTGTGAAAAAATTGCAATATTCATCTTGGAATCGTTACCAAAAGAAAATACAGATTTGGGTATTGTAAACCATGGTTACATAAGTGATCATTCAGAACAAGAACCAACGGTCAACTGTACCTCCAGTTTAACTGTAGCTTTACGAATAAATAAACCAGAATTCATTTTTGTTATTGAAAGCACTTCCAAGAAACAGAAATATTTTATTACGAGATCGGAAGTTTTACTGGATTATTCTAGACATAATAATACTTTAAATTTGGTTTTGTCTCTTTCTGGAATACATACTCTATTTTACGACTCTGGATTAAGCTATTCTGATTCTTACGTAGTCTTGAAGAGGTGTGAAATTGAATTAGCGAGAAATTATTCCGAAGATAAAGGAGAGAAAATTTCATTATCAGTATCGCCTATACAAATTCATATATGTGATAGAGTTGTCCATTCTATTACCGACATTCTTCACGATATCGCGGAACATTTTAGAGTTCCTGATCAAACATCTCGAAAGTCCTCAAGGGCTGGGAAAAGGTTTTCACAAAAATCATTTGAACATGACGATTTATGGGAATCAAAGAAATTACCCGAAACCCAGGACGAGCTAAAGAATATTTATGTAAATCCTAAACCACCTGTTCATAAAATCCATCAAGTATTTCTGATGTCCAAGACTGACTTTCTCGTTGTGCTTCATCTTGAAGAAACTCCAGTTTTCATGTTAAAATCTTCAATTGAAATGACAATTTGTGGTTGGTCACACATGTTAAATTCTACGTGCCAAGTAACATTACAAGCGAATTATTTCAATGAGAATGCTCAAGAATGGGAACCATTCGTAGATCCGGTTGTTGTTAACGAATGTGAGTATAAACCATGGGAAATAATGATAAAGGTATTTCAAGATAGAGCAATGCCAATAATAACTTGTCCTGAAATTAGGATGCAAAAAGATACAAACAAAAATCAGAAAAGAAATCTGGAATCTTTCAGCGGCGATGAAGATTCAGACGAAGAGATGGTCTACATGGAACCACCTACAACGTTAAGAAATAATCAAAAACGTAGAATAACTACCAGTTTATCTTCATTACTTCAGGAATCTGACTCTGAAACCGAAGAAGGATCTAATGACAAACTTATGTCTGCCATATCAGATCTTTTCACTGGGTAAGTTTGTGGAAATTGTAATAACCAATTACAACATCATGGAACTCCCGTAGAGATTGGAACGAAAGCGAAGCGAGCTCGGTAGAACAATCATCCAGTGACGAAGATGAAAATTTTGATGAGGATTCGACTTCTCATTCTAAAAGTAACAAAGTTGAAACAGATGCTGATTTCTTCGAAAAAGCAACATACGTCATACTTGATGGAAAGGAAACGCTGAACATCACAATAACACCTTCCTTATTGAAGGTTATTAAAGATTTAAATATCTCTTATTTTGGAAAGACTCTCTCAATGATACATAACAAGAGCAGTATAAACATAGTTAATGAAATTGGCCCTAATACAAAAATAGAATTGCTTCGAAGAAACAGCAAGGACAATAGCGAAGAATATGTGCTACTTGATTCCAAGACGTATGAGAGTCAAGATTCATATCCTAGTAGCCCAACGAGAGAAAACTGCGATATTTCAACTAAAGAAAGGTATTTAAATTAATAAATGTTATTATATAGTTTTTATTATTATACAATCGAATATCTCTGATATTGATAGTGATGAACTTGCAAAAATGGATGCCGACCTTTGCTGTAGTTTCGAGATTGCCGAATGTTTCGATTTTCCTCCTCAAACAACTGCAACTTTATATGAAAGTGCACAACGTCATTTTTTGAAAGTCTATGTACCTGGATTTTTACCAATGCAAACCAATTGTCCAAAACGCGCATGGGAAAAATTAATCAGTTTGCAATCCGTTTCTAATCCAGAAATGTATTATTTGGTTGCTAAGCATACCGTTGGGAAAATAAAAACTATTACAGTTAGTTCCCCTCTTGAAGTAAGTTATTCTCATTGATAGCATGATTAGATGGAATAATGAAAATCAAAAACCATTTTAGATACGAAATGAAACATGTTTTGCTATGAGTGTTTTCTACGAGCCAGCCATCCTCCAGAAATTAAATTTGGAGCCCATTGGATACATGAAAAACCCCTTTGAACCTACAATGCGAATGGCAGTACTAGAACCCCATGAACAGTTCCATGTTCCTCTTTTTATAGCATTTCATTGCAAATTATTTATTCAACCGGCATATGCAGAGTAAGAACAGATAAATTTTTAATATCTAATATCGCTTGCCTATTGAAGAACAATCTTTGAAGCGAGAGCGAAGGAGAAGTCGGCAACCACTAAAAGTAAATTTTTGCCGGTGCCGCGAGCTGCTGCCAGTCACCACCGAAATTAACTGTTTTTAATCGTATTTTTCTGGTGCACTTAGTAAAACTACTTAGTAAGATTAAGCGCAAGGGCATCGCCAGCCGATGGGTCGGTTGAGATAGGGGGCGGGGCAAGATAGTAGAAACTACAATTTTTAGTTTTGATTCCCAAAGTGAATTTAGTGAACTTTATTAAAAATTAATTGTCAGTTGTCAAAACCACATTTGGAGTTTTCTCATCATAAGGTCGTTAGTCCTAAGACTAGTTNCAAAAACATAAGAAATTTCCGTTGGTATTGCAGGCAAATTGGAAAATAATGGTCTGTAATAAAGCCTTCATTATTATTCTGAGGAATTTCATTTTAATTCCATCTCGTCAAGTCTTTAATATAAAGTTCTTCTAAAAATAAGTTCAAGAATCAATTTACTTTTCTGTTTACTTCTAGTTCAGTATTGATTTAAACTAAAATAACCTTGAATTTAGAAAGTACCTATTTAAATTTCTCTACCCCACGCGACGTTAAGCTTAGACAGTATCTTAGTTATGGAAATGTACGAAAGATTTCATGATACGGATCAATAAGATCAAAATCGCTATCCAGGTAAGGAGTTTCGATAAGTTACTGACGAAGAATTTAATGTTCTTTAATAATTTGGTTACTTGTACATTACGTATATAGGTAACGCAAAGAGTTCATTTCTTTGTGGCCATATCTATTTGAAAATCTCACCTACTTCTCTGAAAACTGTCCTAAACTAGCCCAACTTTCAAAATCTTTTGAATAAAGCGGAACATCTCTCAAAATTTGACCAGCCTTAGATACATTAGTAAGGACCTTGTCTAACATATAAAATACTTCAGTAAGCGGCAGATATCAGTAGATTACGATATATGTATTGCCATAACTAGATATTGTATCAACTCGCTTTTAAGCAGTTCTTTCGGTCTCGTCGGTAATTTATCGAGACTGGCTGAGGCGTGCTGATGGGAACTAGGGAATATGATCGAAACCGCGATCTGCGTTCAACTGCTTCTATAAATTATTTACCAAGAACTTGTACTATCTTCAACCTTTAAAACATTTTCAACATTTTAGTACGAGTTGGAACTACCCATAGAAGTAGTAATGGGTACTATTGGAAAAATATGGTTGCAAATACCATGGAACCGTTTATGGTCGCAACCGGTTGTCGTGAATATAGAAAACATTCATATTCTGGCTAAACCAATAGTCAGGTTTGAGAAGTACGATTCGGAAAAAGACAAGAGGCTTTTGAGGGCGTTTAAAAGGAGAGCGTTAGGAAAACTCGACAGCGAAGGATTTAATATAGGAGGACCGCAGTCCTTCGCGGAACATTTAGTTGCAAACATTGTAAACAATATGCAAATTACATTAACCAATATACATATTAGATATGAGGATACGGTTAGCGTCGAATATCCAATCGCTTGCGGATTTTGTATTGGCAGCATTTCTGCAGAACCTACCAATAGGTAAAGTAGAAATTGATTTCGATCTACTTCCAAATATATGTAATATGACTCGCCACTTTCCCTCTCTATATAGTGTATTTATCCCTATAGATATAAAAAGTATACTCTGATAACATTTTCTGACCCAAGGAACTCACTTTTTAAAAAGGACATTCCTAAAGGTGTCGCTAAAAATTAAAGATGATATTTATAAAAATTGTAAGTTACATAAGGCCTGCATTCCGAAGGCTGATTGGACACACACCTTTACTTGTTCCTACCTTGAACCAATCTTCGCATTTCTCAAATAGTAAGGATAACTACATCTCTAACGATTTACGAAATGTGTTTATTTTTTCAATATGCTTCTAAATAGCGTCCATGCCCGAGGTATCTGACCAACCCATCTAGTCTATGTACTTCTTCATTTTTAACCTCTTCTATCCACGGCATTTTTGAAGATTGTTCCAAAACATTAAATATTCTTAAAAATTATTGAGGATTCTTTAAAGTATGCTAGTAAATAATTAGATAGGCTTCTTACTATCTCAAGAGTAGATAAATTTTTATACATAAAAAAAAAGTAATTGGAAATTGGAAAAGAGTGTCATTCAAAGGAAACGTACTAAACCTCTTTCTGACGTGGTTGAGGTAGTAGCGTGTAAATGTGATGATAGAAGTATATGCGAGCAAAGCCATGATCATAAATCACTTTTGAAAAGATATGACGCTTTTAGAATAATTTTACAACTGTATTGCAGTAAGTGGAAAGCTTGTAAAGTAAATGAATCTTCTACAACGTGCTACTATCTGGTAAAAGTAGAAGCGTTATATACATATTGGAACGTTAATATTACGCCTCCTGATTGGAATTTTCCTTCTGATTATTACACGTGGAGGAACAGTATGGCAAGCAGTATGCAGAATTTTTCTTTCAACGGCGAAGATTTTGATTTTGGTAAGAAAATGCGTAGATATAAACGTTGGTTATTGTTTCCAATTTCCTTAATGTTGAGCAGTTTTGAAACCAATGACATTAAAAATGAAAATGACAATAAACAAATCCGAAACGGGTAACATTACGAAAATCAACAGCGACATGGTCGTCCACGACTGCAGCATCCAAATATCAAAAGATCAGTATTATTCAATTCTCGAAACTCACAAGTCACTTTCAAGAATGTTGATTAGCTGGAATTATTTGAGTCTAAGGCCGTCGCAAGCTGTTTTGAAAAACAAGAAGGCTTGGTGGAGATACGCCTGTCAGGCGTTATTAGAGCAACGAATTAGGCCATACACGTGGACGAGGGTAAAGAATGTCAGAGAACATTACAAAAAGTACATTGAAGCGTACAAAGTCATACTGATGAATCCTAATGATACCGAGCTCAAACTTGATCTTCAAAAACACGAAGATAATTTAACGTTACTAACAATCGTTATAGCACGGCAACAAGCTAAACGTAAGGTGAGATTTATTAATTATTAATTAGATTTCGTGCTTATATAACGTTATATAAAATACTATCACGTTAACTTGGGGGTCATCAAGGAAGGTCATATTGGAATGATACTATCAATTACGCATAACATTTGGAAATATACTACGTTGATTTTTCTGAAAAACTTTTACGAAAATCTTCATGCTATCATCGTCATAAGGTCGTCAGTCTTAAGACTGGTTGTACACGCACCTCTACTCTTTCCTATCATGCGCTAATCTTCGCATTTCACTAAAACTAGAACAACCCACATCTTTAACTATTTGCGAATAGTAATCTAATCTAGGTCTACCTCTACCCCTCCTAACTCCTGTTTCTGCCTCTAATATGTCTCTGACTAGACCTTCATGCCTGAGGAGGTGCCCCATCAATCTATCTCGCTTATTTCTTATAGTCCTCTCTACTCATATTCATTCTAATACCTCTTCATTTCTAACCTTCTCTATCCACAGTATCCTAATTAACACTACATTTCGAACGCTTCTAACCTTTTCCTTTCAGCCGCGCCCACCTTCCTTCGTATACCAGTATTTTTGTCTTACTTATATTTAAATTGATCTTCCCCTAATAAGTTAAGCTAATTGTTCTAAATGTCTCGTACCTATCCGCGCCTCTCTTTTTAGGTATGGTTACTACCACGTTTCGTTTATAATCCTCTGGAACTTTCCCCGTCTCGTAAATCTGACTAGTTTAAACACACGATCTCTAACCTCTTGTCCTGCATGTTTTAGAATTTCCCTTTGTATCACATTTACACCTGGCGCCTTCTTATTCTTTAAGATTTTTAATGCTACATCGAACTCTTCTCTCATTATGGAATAATCTACCTCATCTATCTCCACACTATCTTCCTTCTCTAATATATCTCCTAATTCAAGGTCTGTGTATAGGTTCTCTAAATATTCTTTCCACCTATCTGCCTTTTCCTAATTTTCTATCAAAATGACCCTTGTCTCGTTTCTTACATTATTACTACTGTATCCTAGATCTATAAAACTTCCTAATTATTTCTTCAAGCTAATTGAAAATTAATTAAATTCTGTTTTGTTTTACATAACGCTAATGGGTGGACCCTTCCAAGGTTAACATGCAATCAGATAAATTATTTACGATATTAAGAAGTTAATTATTTAATGCCTGACCCATATTATTCAACTCTTAATTTTATTTTTGTAGTTTTCATTTAAAAATATACACATTTTCTGTTTTTTTGCATAATCGATTTAACTAACTTTTCCGGTTTTGTTAAATCTTGTGTGTTGTGTATATAATCAATAACGACGCTTTACTGTAAGTAAAACCATGTTTCAGGTGGAATTGTTTAGTTTAACGGATAAGAGTCTTTGGGTACTACTGCCCTCTCCAGAAAAATCAATTTTATGTGAGAAAATCGGATTTTCCAGCAAATTTTCCAACAAAAAGGAAATCACAATAGGTAAAAAGTACATCATTCTACTGAATTATTAAAACCAACATTTTTTCATATATTATAGAACATAAATATCAATTTAGGATGGGAAATTTGTGCGTGTCATTTTTAAATCCAAAAAGAATTGAAATTCTGATGATCACTTTAACTCAAATTATTGCTACTTTTGTACCATGCCTTAAGGATGATACGTACAATTTATCTCTAAAAATGGAAGGTATAGTTGTTGAAGGAGCTAATGCTAACGAACATCTGACACCTGTGCTCTATTCCGAACATGCTCCCGATAGTCCTGCGTATTTCTTTAAGCTAGATTTGGAGAAAAAACCAAACTCTTACAATTGTACCTACAAACTAACATCTAGCTTAAGTACAATAGAAGTTGTTTACGATATGGCAAGTTGATGAAAAAAACCAATGAAACAGTTTAGGACAAATTTCATTTCCTTTTTTAGTTTGCAATGAAAAAGATAAATAATTATTTAGGAATGAATTGCGTTACTGTCGAGAGTATGCTGGAAATAATGCTGGTCAAGCTATTTCAAATAGTTTGTCGAAAAATAAACGAAAAGGTGAATGATTTTTGGGATATAAATTTGAACTTAAAGGTGCCTATCTTTATCATCCCAGAGGATGGCAACATTGCAGGGTAAATTGTTGCTTTTATATGTGGATATTATGCGTAAAATAATCACCGGATATTTTTAGGAACAGTAGTCTTTTGATATTAGATTTAGGGAGAATAGAAGTCACCACCGAATTATGGAAAAGAAATGACGTCCTTGAATTTGCCACTCAAATGGAAATGGAGGAGCAACTATATTCCCGCTTACACATTAAGTGTTCCGACATTCAAGTCCTTTTCGGAAATTCAAAAGACAACTGGAAGGAATCAATGAAAGAGAAGGACACTGAATTGCATATTTTGCCAAAGACAAAAATTTCAGCTTTTTACGCGTTACGCGTCCGAGACGTTTCGAACATACCAAGGTATTCCTCACACAAAGACACCGAAATTGCTTCACAAATATATACAATAATACTTTGCAGGTACAAATTTAGCTCTGCTTTTGAAAACTTTAAAATAAATATCAGAGAAAAAAGGCTAGAGCAGATTTTCGACTACTTTGATTCATTACTAGAGAGTAAGAGGAACGAAATTCCTCAGAATAGAGCATCGAGGTGGTTGAATGACACTATTTTCACTAGAAATTCTTATTCTTATCATTGCCATGTATTATCTATTATCAAAAAGTCAACCGGATTGAGCAAACCGAAATCTAAAGACAATTCCTCCTCGACGTCTTCAACTAACCAAGATAAGAAAAGGTACGTGAATTTCAAATAAACAATGGTTAACTTCTATGAAACGATGGCTAATGTTGCTTTTAACTGGAATGTGGCTCTTTTACAGAAATGTGGAAATGCCAAAGCAGGATATGAATGAAGCATTTGCAAGAGTAATAGATTTGCCAGGACTTGAAGACAATATTTCCCCCAACAATACAATTCGAACTCTTCTCAGGTTTAGCTTTAACGAGGTAACACTAATTTTACGAGGTTAAACAATTATTTTTCGTTAAGCTACGTCAACTTTTGTTAAATAAATATTTATATTTGCGTCACTAATTATAGTTCAATTAATAGTTTACGTTGACAGTATTCCGATCAAATGCAGCAACAGACAAGCAGTACCTTATTCTTCGACTTCATGAAGTCACTGTTGACTTGGCCTACATGACTTATGGTCCAGCTTATCAGGTTTCGGTGAGAAGTATTTGTTTAACAGACAAATGCCACACTACTTGTAGTGGTCAGTATTTAGATCTCATTCATAGTCCTTTTCCGAGTAAAGAAGACATTTTTGTTCTACTTTATAGAAGGGTGAGTTGCTTAAGTCCAAAATACTATCGCTTATTCATTTTGGCGATAAATTTTTGTAGGTAGATGCAAAATGCCCAGACTTCTGGACACATTTTCATGGGGTGGAAACATCCCTCGTTGCGGATTTTGACACTGTCCATTTAACTCTTCATCAGGAAGCGACTGAAAATCTTTTAAAATATACAAAATATCTGTGTTATACGTAAGCATTTGCATTTTGAAAAGAAGTGAATTTCAAAATAATCAGCTGTTTTTTCAGCATTTGCAGTAAACTTTCTGGATTATTAATCCCTTCGGTCAAAAATACTTGGGCGAAGATAAAAGCGTCGTTTTCGGACTCTCGTAAGAATACTCCTGTTCCTCCTGGAGCTGTTAAATACTCACAATCAGGTCGACTCAATATAATGGACATAAAAGTATGCGCCTCCGATTTTGACATTATGGGCATTCAGATATCTGGACTGGAAGTTGATTTGCTCTTTCGGGCAAACGAACGATTTGTGTTTAAGTCTTTCCTGAGACATATTTCTGTAGACCATTTGTCTGAAGTAACACTTTATCCAAAAGTGAGTTTCCTATTCATTCGCTTCGCTTATTTAACATTTGGTACGTTTTAAAACTGAATTTGGACGTAGATTTTGACAACTGATGGTGAAAAGGTGTATGAAGTAAAGTATGTCCAAAATGCAACCCACATAGTGGAGCAAAATCAAGGGAATGAGGACAAAATTGTCACCAATGGAACCTTCAAGTTTTATTTGGGACGACTACATATAACATTCCTTTATAAACTAATTGTGCAGTTCCAGGTGCAGACTCCAATATTTTGTTTCCTTCAGAAATTAATTCCAAATATTGTAGCGCTTTCTTCTGGGAATGGAAATGATTTCTTGCGTGGAGAGTCTATATGAAATTTTCTCAAGGAACATTTCCAAAATAACAGAAACCTTAAAACCAAATTCCAAAATACATCTTGCTATAAATCTACAAGGTCCGGTTATTTTATTTCCTCAAAAATCCGATTCTCCTAATGTAATTATCGTTGACACAGGCAAGTAGAGTGGAATAATTAATTACAAAGCTTATTAATTATTTGTTATTTCCCACTTAGGCGAATTACATTTAGAAAATTTCTTCAAGAGGTACTCAAACGATGTTGTTGATAATATTCTTGTTAAACTTGATCAGATATGCTTATCAAGAGCTGTAATGGGTTTAACGGCAAACATAGAAATGCAGGCAAGTTAGATAAAAAATACGATCAATTTGAAGAACTTTAATGCATATATATTTATTTAGGAAACAATGTTGGAGCCGCTTGGATTAAATTTGGATGTAAAAAGCTACGTATCTCAATCCAATTCTCTTAAAACGAATATATCCTGGGAAGTAGATGGAAACTTGGACGTAATTCAGATAAACGTAGGACAGAGAGATTTGTCAACACTAATAGCCTGTTACACAGACAACATAGGTGAAGGAAAGCTTTTGAACTTGCTCCCTGAAAAGAAGAAGGTCCCAATTAAAGAGGATGAATCCTTAGAAGCCGTTAAGAAATTAGAGTCCTTTTTTTGCAAACCGAAACAGAAAGACATTTCGTTGAAATTTTCATTGGATGGCTTACATGTAACGTTATTTTTCGATCCTAGTGAATTATTAAGCTCGCCAATTAGGGATTTAAATCATGGATTTTGTAAAATTGAATTAGCCGAAATTGCTCTGTATGTTGTGGTTTACACGGACAAAACTTTGGAGGGAAAGTTTAATGCTGAGATGATTACAATAGAAGAATTAGGACCAGACGTAAACACATGTAATAAATAGTAAGTTATAGTGAATATAAAAATTATAATTTTGCTTCATTTTCTAATTCTTCTAATTTTTTTGAACAACTGGAAGCAGAAGCCGCTATCTTATTTCTTAATACTTTTTTTCAGTATCTTACAGTCAACTGCGGAAGACAGTGCGAATAACAATGCCAAAGTAACAATAAATAAACCGCCTGTCATAGATATAACATTTACTCAAAACAAATCCAATGACAAGTCTGTAGATACAATAATTGGAAGTTTAAGTTTAAGTCTGTCCGTGCCTTTCTGTGAAAAAATTGCAATATTCATCTTGGAATCGTTACCAAAAGAAAATACAGATTTGGGTATTGTAAACCATGGTTACATAAGTGATCATTCAGAACAAGAACCAACGGTCAACTGTACCTCCAGTTTAACTGTAGCTTTACGAATAAATAAACCAGAATTCATTTTTGTTATTGAAAGCACTTCCAAGAAACAGAAATATTTTATTACGAGATCGGAAGTTTTACTGGATTATTCTAGACATAATAATACTTTAAATTTGGTTTTGTCTCTTTCTGGAATACATACTCTATTTTACGACTCTGGATTAAGCTATTCTGATTCTTACGTAGTCTTGAAGAGGTGTGAAATTGAATTAGCGAGAAATTATTCCGAAGATAAAGGAGAGAAAATTTCATTATCAGTATCGCCTATACAAATTCATATATGTGATAGAGTTGTCCATTCTATTACCGACATTCTTCACGATATCGCGGAACATTTTAGAGTTCCTGATCAAACATCTCGAAAGTCCTCAAGGGCTGGGAAAAGGTTTTCACAAAAATCATTTGAACATGACGATTTATGGGAATCAAAGAAATTACCCGAAACCCAGGACGAGCTAAAGAATATTTATGTAAATCCTAAACCACCTGTTCATAAAATCCATCAAGTATTTCTGATGTCCAAGACTGACTTTCTCGTTGTGCTTCATCTTGAAGAAACTCCAGTTTTCATGTTAAAATCTTCAATTGAAATGACAATTTGTGGTTGGTCACACATGTTAAATTCTACGTGCCAAGTAACATTACAAGCGAATTATTTCAATGAGAATGCTCAAGAATGGGAACCATTCGTAGATCCGGTTGTTGTTAACGAATGTGAGTATAAACCATGGGAAATAATGATAAAGGTATTTCAAGATAGAGCAATGCCAATAATAACTTGTCCTGAAATTAGGATGCAAAAAGATACAAACAAAAATCAGAAAAGAAATCTGGAATCTTTCAGCGGCGATGAAGATTCAGACGAAGAGATGGTCTACATGGAACCACCTACAACGTTAAGAAATAATCAAAAACGTAGAATAACTACCAGTTTATCTTCATTACTTCAGGAATCTGACTCTGAAACCGAAGAAGGATCTAATGACAAACTTATGTCTGCCATATCAGATCTTTTCACGGGGTAAGTTTGTGGAAATTGTAATAACCAATTACAACATCATGGAACTCCCGTAGAGATTGGAACGAAAGCGAAGCGAGCTCGGTAGAACAATCATCCAGTGACGAAGATGAAAATTTTGATGAGGATTCGACTTCTCATTCTAAAAGTAACAAAGTTGAAACAGATGCTGATTTCTTCGAAAAAGCAACATACGTCATACTTGATGGAAAGGAAACGCTGAACATCACAATAACACCTTCCTTATTGAAGGTTATTAAAGATTTAAATATCTCTTATTTTGGAAAGACTCTCTCAATGATACATAACAAGAGCAGTATAAACATAGTTAATGAAATTGGCCCTAATACAAAAATAGAATTGCTTCGAAGAAACAGCAAGGACAATAGCGAAGAATATGTGCTACTTGATTCCAAGACGTATGAGAGTCAAGATTCATATCCTAGTAGCCCAACGAGAGAAAACTGCGATATTTCAACTAAAGAAAGGTATTTAAATTAATAAATGTTATTATATAGTTTTTATTATTATACAATCGAATATCTCTGATATTGATAGTGATGAACTTGCAAAAATGGATGCCGACCTTTGCTGTAGTTTCGAGATTGCCGAATGTTTCGATTTTCCTCCTCAAACAACTGCAACTTTATATGAAAGTGCACAACGTCATTTTTTGAAAGTCTATGTACCTGGATTTTTACCAATGCAAACCAATTGTCCAAAACGCGCATGGGAAAAATTAATCAGTTTGCAATCCGTTTCTAATCCAGAAATGTATTATTTGGTTGCTAAGCATACCGTTGGGAAAATAAAAACTATTACAGTTAGTTCCCCTCTTGAAGTAAGTTATTCTCATTGATAGCATGATTAGATGGAATAATGAAAATCAAAAACCATTTTAGATACGAAATGAAACATGTTTTGCTATGAGTGTTTTCTACGAGCCAGCCATCCTCCAGAAATTAAATTTGGAGCCCATTGGATACATGAAAAACCCCTTTGAACCTACAATGCGAATGGCAGTACTAGAACCCCATGAACAGTTCCATGTTCCTCTTTTTATAGCATTTCATTGCAAATTATTTATTCAACCGGCATATGCAGAGTAAGAACAGATAAATTTTTAATATCTAATATCGCTTGCCTATTGAAGAACAATCTTTGAAGCGAGAGCGAAGGAGAAGTCGGCAACCACTAAAAGTAAATTTTTGCCGGTGCCGCGAGCTGCTGCCAGTCACCACCGAAATTAACTGTTTTTAATCGTATTTTTCTGGTGCACTTAGTAAAACTACTTAGTAAGATTAAGCGCAAGGGCATCGCCAGCCGATGGGTCGGTTGAGATAGGGGGCGGGGCAAGATAGTAGAAACTACAATTTTTAGTTTTGATTCCCAAAGTGAATTTAGTGAACTTTATTAAAAATTAATTGTCAGTTGTCAAAACCACATTTGGAGTTTTCTCATCATAAGGTCGTTAGTCCTAAGACTAGTTGGATACGCACCTCCACTATTTCCTATCCTGAGCTAAACTTCGCATTTCCCTAAAACTATAACATCCCACATCTTTAACTATTTGTGAACAATAATCTAATTTAGGTCCACCTGCGGTCATCGTGAACTCCTGTTTCTGCTTCTAATGTCTCTGACTAACCCTTCATGCCTGAGAAGATGTCCTACCAACCTATCTCGCCTATTTCTTATTTACTTTCATGTAGTCCTCTGTTCTCCTATTCTTTTTAAAACCTCTTCCAACCTTCTCTATCCACGGTATCCTCTTCATTCGCCTTTAACACCACATTTCGAACGCTTTTAACCTTTTCCGTTCGTACCTGTATAACTCCGCGCTCCGGACATACAGTTTTGACCATCTAACATTAGAAGTTTATAAATTTCTATTAATTCCATATTACAAGGACGGAGGGGTCTACGCAAAAGACAAAAAAATTAACACGTAGTCAGGCAAAACAGTATATCGACGTACACTAACGTGCACACTACATGGAATCGTATTCACATTTGACCAAATTATTCCTCCCTTATCTCCTCACATCCCCTTGGCGATACCATTGCTACAGCCTGCACAAATTTCAAGTCTTAATATGTATCAGTACCGGAGTTATTTATTCTTGAAGAAACTTGCAAATTTTTTTTACCGAAACATCTTTTTTACATGAATTCAACTTTCCTTTCGAAATACGTAAACCCGTTTTTTTTTTTTCGTTAAGGTGTAGTTTGTCTAAGGGTAAAACCTATTTCTCCTATACTATCTGGCCAAAGTTGTGTAATCGAATAAATTCTGTCAAACGTTACTATTGTTTTCTTGTCCTGTTAATTGATTTATCACAGAAAGATCAAAAATTATTTTTCAGAACTTATTACGTTTCCGATGAAGGGTTGTATTGGAAAACCTTGGCAACCGAATTTGATACACCTAACTACATTGTGTGCAAACCCAAAGACAAGACAAATCAAGAAGTTTTCTCTCTTAAGGTTGAATTGGAGAAAAATGTATCTATACGACATTCCTATTCGCAGTCAATTCCAAATTACATAATTCGTCTCCTGCCTCCTTTAGTTTTACAAAATTATTTACCGTACGCTATAGAAGTGCAGAATATCGATCTCAAACAACATTTGAAAATAGAACCTGCAGAATTATCAAGTATTTATTCCGTTGATATGAGTAAAGATCAAAAGTTCCTACTTAAGGTGATACTGCAAGGCACATTATGGTCTGGAGTCGTGAGCATAACGAAAGAATTGGACGAAAAGGTTGTGGCTTTGACGAGCGAGCGAAAATCTAACATGAAACAATTGCTAATTAATGTAAAAGCTAACAAGGGAAATAATATTGTTTACGTATACGTGCCTTATTGGATAATCAATAAGACTGGTTTACCGTTAGAGCTAAAGGTATATATATTCACATAAGTTTATTTTGATGGCGTATCATTATGAAAAATTTTATTGAAGATAAGTGCTACCAATTCAATTTTTAAAAACAGCAAAGGAGATATAACGCTGTTAACATTCAAACCAAACATGAAACGTACAATAACCGTTAAGGTTTATGATTCCAAGTGGTCTAACGATTTTGGACTGGATGCTGCTGGAACTACTGGCTTAATTGTCTGTAAAGATGTACATAGAAGTAAAAGATATTGCTTTATTTTGTCCATTAGCTTGTCTAAAACATGCCCAATGTTGACCAAAATAGTTTATTTCTTACCAACGTTCTTGGTATCCAATAATACCAATAAATTCCTACGGTTAGAAATAGTATACGCTGCAACTGTATATAAATAACCTATCAAAACGATTCATCAATTTGTAGGTTCATGGAAGTAAATGAAAAAACAGATCTTTGGATAGATTTGCCCCCAAACGAAACATTCGTATTTTGGCCTGAAACATCATCCATGCAAATGCAAGTAAAATACAGAGACAGTACTTTCATATCTCAAGCATTTTCAATAACTTCTCGACTATTAACAGTCCTGAGAATGGATAAAGGAGTAAGTTAGTATCAAAAACAGTAATTTTCAATAATTAAACTACTTTTTCTAGAGTGCCTTAACTGTGCTAGTAGAAGGGGGAAAAACCGATCCGTTTTGTATATCATTCCATAAATATCAATCTGGAGATGCCCCCGTTCTAATAAAAAACATGTGTCCTGAGGTCTATCTAAAAATTCAACAATCGGAACAGCCAATAACACATGTCCTAAATCCAAATCACTCTCTACTTTTTACTTGGGATGAACCGTCAAAGTCTAGACAATTAATATGGAATGTTTATAACAATCGAGGGCATGGATTCTTCATTGACATTGAAAAAAATGGGTATGCACCTATTCGTTTCTCTACATTATTACGAGACGTTTTGAACAAAATTTCTCTTTAGATTTGGTGAAGAAAAAATTAATCAAACCTCAAATGGACGACGATTTAGATCGCAACAAAGTTCATCAACGAACGATTCCAGCAACGAAGAATCAGATTCAGTCGAAAGTATTTTGAAATCACCAATTAACAAAACAAGGAAGAACAAGTTCAAAATATATTGGATCTGTTACTACAACGGTACACAAAGAGTGCTGGTTTTCTCTCAACAGAATAGCTTGGTTCAGCAAATTAAAGATACGAATTTTGTGGAAATGTGTCATACTGAATTTTTGCTATCCTTATCTGGCTTAGCAATTTCTGTATTTAGTCAGCACAATCTGAAGAAAGAATTAGCCTGTTTAAGTCTTACCAGTTCCCCGGCAACTTGGGAAGTAAACGTGGGTCACAAATGGAAGACTCTTACGGTAGAATTGGCTTCGTGGATCGAAGATAAGTACAGACTAGGATACAAAAAGTGCCAACTTAAGGATTATATACACATCGATTTCGAAAAGATGTTTATGTTGAAACCATTTTTAGCCGAACTACGCCGATCTCACAACTCCGCTGTATATCTCCAACATAGAAAATCAAAAATTAACCAACAAGTGAATTTGCTCTTAAACTTTTTACAAATTGACAATAAATATTCCAGTTCAGTAATTCTTCGACCAATGCCGGCAGGAAATTTGAAAAACGTAATGCCTTTCGTAGAATTATCTTGCGTTTTCAGTTTCAACAAAGATTGTTGGATAATAAAAGACTTCAGGGCAAATATGCAACAGTTCTCGTGTAGTATCGAAAACCATTTTAATATGAGATTAGGAGAATTATTTACGGAAAATTGGAAAATTTCAGAAGACGTATCAAAATGTTACATAGATGATATAAAAGAAATACGAAAACCAGTTGAAAACTACTTGAAGGTAATCCAGAATAATTACATATTAAATATTATTGGGGATTTTTATAGTAATAAATGTGGTTGCTTCTAGGAAAAGTATGACAAAAAAATAGTTATTGAAAGTATGAAAATTTCGGATATATTTATTCAGATAAATTTTGCAAATAGACCAGAAGAACCTTTAAGATGCATTCATCTCCCATTTGCCAAATTTCTAAGTTACACTGCTCCATTACAACTGTTACCTTTTGTACCGGCTCAAAATGTTCAGCACAGGTTCGATTACCCATATCTTCGATTTTTTTGAAATTAAATACATACATTTTCAGAATTGCATACTACGAATGTTCCAATATTCGAAAGAGTTTCCAACAACTTGTGAACGAAGTATGGCAAAATTTCAAGTGTCAATTTTTGCAACAATTCTACGTCCACGTATTAGGAATACAGGTTTTGATAAACCCTTACGCATTTCCAATAATTTCGTCTCCAAGTGTAAGTAGTGGGATGTCATACTGACATTCGATAGCAACAAAATGTCAACCTAAACTATCAAAAGTTGTTTAACTTATACGGGGGTTTTCTCTCTATTGTCTTTTGTTTTTTCATACTCACGAATTTTGTCAAAATGCTTTTCATAGAAAAGATTCATGGCAAGAGGTTAGACTTTGTTTTCATTGAAATAGGTTGGAATGAAAATAGTTTATTTTAATTAATCTAATGAATGATGAGCACCGACAATATTCAGTATAAATAAATAGGCAATAAATCATCATCATCATCATAAGATCGTCAGTCCTAAGACTGGTTGGACACGCACCTCCACTCTTTCCTATCCTGAGCTAATCTTCGCATTTCCCTAAAACTAGAATAACCCAAATCCTTAACTATTTGCGAACAGTAATTTAATCTAAGTCTACCTCACCCCATTCTCCCGATTCTGCTTTTAATATGTCTCTGACTATACTTTCATGCCTAAGAAGGTCTCCCACCAACCTATCTCGCCTATTTCTTATTGACTTCTATAGAGTTCTCTGTTCTTCTATTCTTTTTAATACCTCTTCATTTCTAACCTTATCTATCCACGGTATACTCATCATTCGCCTGTAACACCACATTTCGAACGCTTCCTACCATTTCTTTTCCGCAGCGCTCACCGTCCACGTTTTGCACCCCTACAGCACCGCGCTCCAAACATACCCCTTTAACAACCTTTCTCGAATTTCTAAATTAATCGTTCGCGAGCGTAGAAATGACTTCTTTTTATTGAAGGCGACACGACCCTGCGCTATCCTCTGCTTTATATCCCTACTACTCCTTTCGTCCTGACTTATCTGACTTCCTAGATACCTCAAATCAGCCACTTCTTCTAATATTTGGTCTCCTATATTTACATTTGCTCTTTTCCTACTTTTTCTTCCCTTGCATACCAGTATTTTTGTTTTAATTTTATTTGTACCACTTCTTTCTTACTTAAAGCCATCTCTAACTCCTCCTTGCTATATCATCTGCAAATCTAAGCATACTAATCTGTTGCCCCTGTATATCTATCCCTACAGTTGTAGTGTCTTTAATGATGTTGATTACGTCTTCAATGTATAAATTAAAAAGTAGCAGTGTGCATCATCCCTGTCTGACTCCCTTCGTAAGGCAATAAATATCATAATAAAAATTAAATTTTCTTATAGATTAGGTCTTTAGAAGATGTGGTCCCCACAGCACAACTAAACGGTTACCGTTGCTTATTAGGGCATTTAAATATGTCCACGGCGGCCCTTGAGCAAATGATATCCAATGTTTTTTCAAATCAAATGTTAGATAATATCTACAGACTTGGGAGACACGGATCTTACCAGAAGAATTATTTCGTCCCGACTGCCGTACTAGATGGTTATCGTAACTTCCATATTGGAGTGACGCTAGCTTTAGAGCAACTTATAATTAAAAACAACAGAGGTGTATAACCATAAAAACATCGGTACCTTTCATTTCTTAATTTCAATATTTATAGGTGTTTTATACGATGGCGAGACATTTTTTAAAAGTACCGGAAAAGCTTTACTATCGTTGATAACTCGACATCCGGACGATAAATCTAACAGTATAGTAATTGCTACTGAAGCCCTGCACAGAGCGGCACTTTTGAATGAACCAATACATATTCAGCAAAGGCTTACGCGATATTGTAACATTTATATGGTAATACCATCAATATTTCAATTAAATAACATAAATGCGATATGCGCAAAGAGTGAGCATATTTTAATTGAAAGTACATTTATTTTGAAGGGTCTGAAACCATTTTCTGGCTATGAATCTGTTGGAAACTACTTAACGGAAACTATTCAAAATGGTCGATTTGCAGGGGACGTATATTGGGCCTACGCGGCGCTAAACAAAAATACTAAATCAATAGTAATAGTGACGCTACAGTAAGTATTTAAAAATATATATATTTTTACTGTAAATATAATGAGAGGTTGCGTTTACGTCATCAACATATTCTATACGATCCAATCCATCATCATGGCAACGCCCGAAAAATGGGTTGGGACATGAAGATTTTTTAAATTACATATTTGGAATCTATTCATATGACATTTTTTTTCTGAGGTCCATTTGAGACCACTGTAGCGTTTCGAAAACCGCTGGGATCCAAAAGTTCAGAAAGTTTTTATTACTTTGAAGGAGGGCGTGACGTCACTATACTGTAATAGATTGCGAGTACTCGTTACGACTACTGCAGTATTTTCATAGTCATTGATAATCAAATATAACTATTTTAGGTAAATTACGAGAATTCAGAGTTAAAATAATCGAATAATTATCGCTTATCACAACATTTACTAACGGTCAATAGGTAAAGGTAACATTACGTAACTTTCTTAGATAGATAGTAATATTAGAGATGAAAATACTTGTATTTTAATTTCCAAATATAAGAAATATTGTAGATATTTTGGGCGTTTTGTAGATATGTAAAAAATTAACTCACCTAGTTCAAAAAAAATGATTTAAATATACCTTCTATTTGACAGTCTAACGTTAGGGTTCCTTCAAGATGTGATGGATAATTTTTGTAGAAATTTAACAAATACTGTATCTAAGCTAACAATAAACAAATAAGGAACATTCTTCATAATAATACTACAACAAATATCTAATAAATATTCAATGCAACACAATCAAGCGGTTGATAGCCGACCACTAGACTCTGGCTAAATGTAGATATTGTAACTGTAAGTCTCTACAGTTCTGACGTCACGCTATCGACCGGCTTGAGAATTTATTTTTCTCACTTATTTTTAACGAAAAGATGATGGGAAAACAATTTTTTCAACGATATGATTGCTCTTGCTGTCTAATCTCTATAAGAAAAGTTGTTTTACCCTGATTTTTGATATCATGTCCCAACTCAATTGTAGGCCATACTGTTTTAAGAACAGACTCCATGTTAGTCAGTAACGTAAGTTATAACCACCTCTGTATGGTACGTAAATACCATCATCTAGCTTATTAATATGAGGCAATACGAAATTTCTCAAAATTACTTTTGAGAAAATTCGAAGTTAACAATTTTGATTTTCAATAGGCACTTAATTAAAATTAACAAATGTCGTTTGTGGGGTCCATGGGAAGTTGATTGGTGTTTGGAATTGGACGATGTTATTTCTGTTCCTAAAATTACTGAAAACTGTATGCTGTTAAATGTTAAAAAGGTAATATATACTTTTTTGGCTAGTAATATTAACATGTCTAGTGTAGGTACAGAATAGATCGATCTATATAGACGTCTTCCTATAGCAACTAAGTTATAAATAGAAACTGGAGTAAAATTAACCACCAAATTACAAACTAATTTTGCAAAACCGACTTAACTATAGATATACACTAATGTTCAATTTTACCCATTTGTGATTCAACTCTTCATCTTAAGATGCTTTATTTGGGCAGAAAAATTTTTCATGCAATCATTGAACATTTTCGACAAAGTAGTATTTTTTTAAATGGTAACTGAAACTCATCTTAAAAGGGGCAATTTTAATTTAAATTCAATATGTAACACGGTACCCAAAGTAAATGTTTGTCCCTGGGTCAAAGCCTTTTACCGCTTTTCCTATTTTCGTAGTTAAGATATTTTATTTAAATGGATTAGAATTGAAAAGGTGTACACAAAAACTTGTACTTCCATTTAGCGTTTGAGGAGACAAGTAATATTTATTATTAGTGTAAATTGAAAATGTATGGACCCAATTAAATAAGTTTTATTCAGACGACTTATACGTATAGGTACATATATATATACGAGGGTGGATTGATAAGTTTCCGGCCTGACCAAGAAAAACAAGGTTTTTAAAAATTTTTTTTTTTTATTTCTCAACATAATCTCCTCCAAGGCTGATACATTTCTCATAGCGGTGTTCCAGTCTATTAATGCCATCTCTATAGACTGATTCGTCAAGCTCCTCAAAATAACCATTTACAGCTTCGATTACTTCTTCATTGTCCGCAAATCTCTTACCGCCAAGCCATTTTTTGAGATTAGGGAACAGAAAATAGTCACTCGGGGCTAGGTCTGGAGAGTAAGGAGGGTGCGGCATCAATTCAAACTTTAGATCGTTGATTTTAGCCGTCGCAACGATTGACGTGTGCGCTGGTGCGTTATCGTGATGAAACAAGATTTTTTTCTTCGCCAGATGAGGTCGTTTAATTTTCACCTCGTGGCTCAAACGTTGCAATAAGTCTGCGTAGTATTGACCAGTGATAGTATTACCCTTTGCAAGGTAATCAATGTATATAATACCTCTTGCATCCCAAAAAACAGTAGCCATAACCTTGTTCGCCGAAAAAATTGTTTTTGCCTTCTTTGGAGTTGGTTCCCCTGGTCCAATCCACTGTTTAGACTGTTCTTTGGTTTCAGGAGTGTAGTGGTGGACCCACGTTTCGTCAACGGTTACGAATCGACGCAAAAATTCGCTTGGATTACGCTTATACAATGACAAATTTGCGGTAGAAATGTTTTTTCGAATCAATTTTTGGTCGACTGTTAGCAAACGCGGCACCCATCTTGCACAGAGCTTTTCCATATGCAAATGTTGGTGCAAAATATGTTGCACACGTTCATATGACATCTTACAGGTCTCAGCTATCTCACGCACTTTCAATCTGCGGTCTCCCAGCACTATTTGATGAATTTTTTCGATCATATCTGGAGTTGTGACCTCAACGGGGCGTCCTGAGCGAGGCCCATCAGAGGTGCTCACACGACCCTTTTTAAACTCGGAAACCCACTGCTTAACGGTTGAATATGACGGGGAGGATGTCCCCAGTGTTGAGTCCATCTCTTTTTTAATTTCCTTCGGCGTTAACCCCTTCAAATAAAAGTATTTGATGACAGCACGATTTTCCTGCTTTTCCATTTTTACGAAAACCACAGAGGCGTCTTGTTCAGCGTGCTGTCAAACCTACACTAGCAAGGAGATCGGGCTGAAACTATAGCTACAAGCTATCCAAGGATGGTACTATAGAATGTCACCTCAAGGTAGGCCTAGTGGCGTCATCTCTTGGTTAGGCCGGAAACTTATCAATCCACCCTCGTATATTAGGTAGTGTCCATATTTAATGGAAATCGAAGAGTTTCGCGATTGGTACATCAGCAAAACCTGAAACCCACAGGGTTCACTTCCCAGTATAAAATAATACTAAAAACTTTTTAAGAAATCCCCAAATTTACTTTCTTTCCAGTCTTTTTCTTTAAATAGAAAAGCGAATATTATTAATTTTTCTTCAGATCATATTGTTATTACTATCGATACTTTCAAATTGTGTACCAACGATATGGTAACCTTCAAATTGCAAATTAAGTTGAAAACTACAATTTCGGTTTTCGGGTTCATAACAAAAACGTCCCTGTAACTGGGAACTTAATTTTCAACACTTACTCTATCCAGAGCTCGTGGGTAACAATCGAGTTAATTGTATGCAAGAGAAATTTTGCGCTCTTTTCCATATGATACAAGATTTATAAATTACAACAAAATTATTAATTTCAGTTAAACACGTTAGTTTAGTTAGGAACAACGACGTAAAATAAAGCATGCACCTTTCGAAAGGTCCCACTTAACTTATTTCATTCACACACATTTGCGCCTCTAGGGGTCATAGCTCCCACTGCTCTCCCTTGTTACGCCACTGATGTTGTAATGTTTAATAAGAATACATTCAATATTTATTATAAATATTGATAAATTAGTATTGGAATAATTTAGTTTAAATGTCTGAACAGATCCCAAATCGTTAGACTGTTGAAGGAAAACACATAACGATTTAGGAACACTGTACATAAAATATAAATACCGATATATATGTTTGTGTTTACTACATACATATATATATGTATATATAGTGTGAATTGTTTTATAGGAAGAATATAAATTTGTTAACTCCATGGGAGTATTAGAAATTGATGGGAACAAAGAAGTACTTGTATGGTTAAAAGATAAAATAGAGCAAGCTATGCTCGTAAGTTTAGAAGAAAAATCTTGGTCTATAAATGCAGACAAAAATTAGTATTTTAATAGATGTACATTTATTTTCTTCAAATAAAAACTTATTAACGTGTATAATTCATTCGCAAACTAAATGGTAACATTTTACCAAAATAGTATACGTAAATTGGTTAATAAATAACACGATTTGTCGTATGATCGATTTTCGACCAAAGTACTCAACTTAAAACGAAGTATTACACTTAGAGATGACAAAATACCAAAAAAAAAACCTAGTACATGCATATGTTATTGTAACGATAAATAAAACGGTGCATAAAACACCACGGTAATTAAAATGAAATTATCGTCGGACGAAAAACTGCATTAAATTAGTAGTAAACAAAAAACTTTCAAAATGTAAAACAAAATTTTAAATACCCAAAAAATCCTGCAAAAAGAAAACAGTTATTAAAAAGTCCATTATATAATAAAACTTTCAATGAAATGGGTACGTTTACATCAACAACGCAATTACAAGATACAAACCAACTATAACAGAAAAATAATGTTTAGCTACATAAAAAACTTTAAACGAAAACAACATAAATGGGTAGGTAATAAAATTTTTATTTAAATATTTGTTACAATTATAATTAAATTTAAAGATACCAGCCACAAGAAATAAAATGCATAAAAACCTGGTCAAATACTTTATTCATAAAACGTACAAAAAATTAGACTATAAAATAAAAATCTGGTATTCATTTAATCGTTTATTTTTAAAATAAATATACAAATAGAACTTAAAATTTAATTACCAGTAATTTTATTCTGCATTACCTGTTCGGCTCTGTAAATTTTTAAACTAACTAAATAATCTCTTGCCACTTTAAATAAAGTGTAATAATTGAAAAACATCAACAGAGTAACTGATACAATGCAGTACCAGTAAGTGCTCCTTATTAGAACAATTAATTGAAATAAAACCAGTGAAACTTGAATACCTAAAATGCCACTAAGGGCCACTGAGGGGTTCTTAAAAATGCTCTAAAAATTGTTTACAAATAGTTACTAATAACTTTCAAATAATTCAGGTAATGAAAATTAAAATTCAACTTACATAAAATCGGGAATATGTGGTATTTCCTGGCTCTGCAGCATTAGATTCACCATGGGCCCTATACACGTCTCTACCATAACGGACAAGAGCCCCATGAGGCCATAACATGTCTTCCTGCCAGCAGTACGCCACTGGCAAGTGAGATCTAGACTCAGTTTTGTCCCAACTTCCCAAATGTATAGCGGAACGATGTAAAGTATCACAATAACGCAACGGTAATAGATGAATAAAATATGAAGTAAAAGAACCCAACCAAATAAAAACTACATGCTGTGAAGCCCAATACACATCATAGTAGAGAAAATTCTGTAATTTTAACAAATAAAAGACGCAAACCTCAAGTTAACATTTTGGATTACCTGAACGAAACAACAAGGAATAAATCCAGCATAATAAGTTGTTAAAACAGAACAAAACAAAATTTGTTTCATTCGTTCATTAAAATTAGCTTTCAGGCTTTCGACTTCACTTCTTATCTCTGAACTGTTTGATGAGCATGCATGAAGTGAAAGAGCATCCTCGATTTTTATCAGTTCAAAAAATGGAACAATATTAAACCCAAACAGTATCAGATAAACACATATACTAAAATTTTCCTTAGTTAATAGATTATAACAAGGAGTTATAAATAGTTTCTTACGGGTAACATAAGTAGAAAATGTTTACGATAGCATGATTATGAAATGCACAGGAGGCCGACAGAACACCGACAATTACCCCAAACAAAAAGAACCTAAAATTACCATTGTTAATGTAAGACCGACAATTATCAAAATCAAATTGCACCTTAATGAAAATATGGCCCACTCTCTAATTTTTTTTGGTAAGACACGTTCAATAAATTTACATCCAATAACATACACAAGCCTTCTTGCAAACAAGTACAGAATAAATGCAACTAGGTTTTTATCAATTAAATAAAAATTCTGTAAAACATTTATAATGATTTTAAATCAACTTGTACTTACTAAAAATAACCAAACTTACCACGGACTGTTTTGTGTAAGAATGGGGTAGCCACCATACACTTCTATATAAATGTAAAAATTGCAAACCTGCTGATACAGAAGCGTAAAGAAAAGTTAATAATTCAAACACAATATCATTTTCTACAGGCGTTGTGGGAAACGGAATATGTTTGGGTGCAGGGGGTTGTTCCAATCCTGGTAATGTGGGCACAGAAGGGCCTAAAGGCGAATAACGATTACCTGACGTCTCACTAGCATTTATAGGAATAAGTGCAGGAGCCACAGTAGTCCGAACTGTTCTTGGAAGTCTTCTAGCACTTGGCATTTCAGCTCATTTGAAAATAACAAGTAACCATGAAGGATATAACGACCGACAGAGAAATAACCCTAAACAGCAGCCATAGATGATAGATCAAGACACGCCATTTACAAAGACATGCTTTATCTATGGACACGCTTTAACACCATAGACTCATTCATAGAGCACGCTTCAACAGTCAATATTTCTTTAATTTATGATACGTTTACGACAATAAACATTCCTGTGAACTAGCACCAGATATAAATAATCCTCTGATTTAAACTATACCAATAGATTGCGCGTCGTTTGCGGGTTGTAAATCTGTAAGTGTTATGATTGTTCGTTCAAGAGTTCTGTTAAAGAAAAGTAAAATTGGTTCCGGTGCAGGTGGAAGTTAAATGTCAATTTATTCAAATGCTTTCCCTTATCTATGCTTTTAAAATAAGGTATATATAGTCTATGGTTCTGTCTTTTTCTTATCTATGCTTTTGAAGTAAAGTGTAGAATCTATGCTTTTGCTATATCTATGTTTTTGATAACCTATCACCCTTTGTGTATCTATTATCTATGTAACCTATTGTCTTAAAAGTGATTCATCGTCTCCATTTTAACATTGTGCTCAATTTTTTGTAATTTACGCTAAATGAAAGCAATGAAGTAGAAAGATATCGTTTTTCCTGAAGTTGTTTTCTTCATCATATAACATTATACTGTTAATATTCAACTGATGAATGAGCACTTGAAAATTTATTAATTTATACTCGCATTGAATCAACAAAGTGTTGCCAAAGGAAGGGTTTATGGTAATAAACTGGTAAGTAACAAAATCAATTGAAAGTAGTAAATGGAGTCCCAGAAACTTCAGTTTCTTAGACATTTGCAACTTACTTCAACAGACAACTTTTAAACAACGTTTTAGAAATGGCAAAAGCAGAATTAATGTGAAACTGACATTTACATTGTGAAAATAAGCATAATAAGTATATTCTATTTCAATATGAAAATCAGAAGAACAGTAGTTAATTTGGTAATTTTTTACATTAGTTGACATTGGAATTGAGACATGAAGTTTAGTCAGGTAGGTAGTACTCACCAAGTGAAGTAGTGTAGTAGTATTTACTAGAATTTTGTTTATTATTTGTTTAAAAATGAATGTGAGTGAGATACAGGCCCTTAAAGTTTTCTTAATCGGAGGAAATACCGGTAGGTACGGCCCTGGCTTCAGCCTTCCGTCAGCTGTTCCCGCCAAACATCGTTTGTCCTAAAACATATCTTCCTAACATTATTCTAATGTATCAGCCCGCCTTCGGCGGGCAGGGGCATTAAACAAACTCGAGTCTGTCATACATCTACCTAACTAAACAATGACGTCATCAATGCATATTTGGCGAGAANACTAGCTTAAACATACCATCTCTAACCTCTTGTCCTGCATGTTATAGAATTTCCCTTTGTATCCCATCTACACCTGGCGCCTTATTATTCATTAAATTTTTTAATGCTACATCGGACTCTTCTCTCATTATGGAATAACCTAACTCATCTATCTCCACACTATTTTCCTTCTCTAATATATCTCCTAACACAAGGCCTGCGTATAGGTTCTCAAAATATTCTTTCCACCTATCTGCCTTTTCCCCATTTTCTATCAAAATGACCCCTGCCTCGTTTCTTATATTATTACTACTATACCCTACATCTCTAAAATGCAACAACAACAGTAACAAAAATATTTTCCTCATTAATTTGAGGAAATTTATAGTGGTTCAAAATCAAAAAGTGATTTCAAGTTGATGTTGCATATTAACATGGACCACTATTAGTAATTAATAAAACAATGCCTTTTAATTACATTATAAGCCTCATCAGTTTTACCTACTGCAAAATTTTCTTCTACTTTCTTACACCTCCTATCAATTCACTGTTCGTTAGCTGCCCTACACTTCCTAATTATCGGCACCAATTTGGATATTACAAACTCTCATGCTCCAAATTTTATTCGGTTCGGTTAGTAATTTATTGAGACGCAGTGATGAGATCAAATAAGATTGAAACGACCGTATCAATATTGTTTAGGTATATATGAATGTAAACTGTGTCGTCGTTGAAGTACCTTAATAAAGCCTTATCTAACGGTTAAAATACTTCAGTAGCAGTAAATACACACTAGATGGCGATGCGCAGCCTGTATTTGCTAATATACATGGATTATTATTTTAGGCGTTGAGTTTCTTTTTTTTTTTTCAATAAAGTTGATGAAATAAAGAAACGTAACGGTCAATAGGGCCAATAAATGAAACCAATGTGACTTCACTTTTCACCAGATGTTACGCAAAAGTGATTTGGCTTGCTCTCCGCATAAATGGTAACCCTGAACGGGAAGAAATCGTTGAGAAAAAGGATTTCAATCATACATATTGCTTCAACAAGAAATTCTCTACACTTTTCTGAGAACGAAAGGGCACTTATCAGGCGCAGCAGATGGCAACAGCTGCGAATTCTCATACACTCCTATGTGGGAAAATTGTCCATTGTTTATTTTCCCTTTTCCACGCTTCCAGTAAAGGATGGTTTCCCATTTGTTTCGTCTATTTCCGTAAGGAAATTGCGCGTATGTACTTCCTACACCTAAACCTTGCGAAGTTGTTCTTTAAAGAGTGCGATTTGTTTTACGAACGAGCAGAAAATGCGTTGTCAACTTAAGCTGATGTGTTGAAAATGAATAAAAATTTTATTGTAGGGACACGTTGTATCAAATGTACATATAATTATACAATTACTTTATTGTGCTTCCTTCGGCATATTACGCTTTTATTTTTAAGGATATGCGATTGAACTTTTTAATTTGTATATCAAAGATGCTATTAATATTTTTACAGACAAGACTGCTTCAAGGATAGACTTGTAGGGACAAAAGATTAGTATACTTTAATTTGCGGATGATATTGATGTAGCAATAACAGTATCAACATCTAACAAGGAGACAGCTTTAGACCTTATGATGACGTTCTCATGTTGTTGTATGCATATTTTTACTAAAGAATGTAATGCAATAACAATAATTAATTAGGTACAGCATTGTTTTTTATTTTCTTAATTCTTTATGTAAATTAGACGCACGCATTACATCGATCATTAGATAGGTATCATGTGAAAAGTGGGGATGCAAAACAGTGCATTTAAATGAAGAAATCCAAAGTTATTAACAAGAATTAAAAAAGGTATTATCGTTAATCTCATTTAAAGTATACCTCATTTTTTTCCGCATGTCTTGTATGTCTGGGAATTTCCGGAATTTATAACTTAATAGCATCGTATAAAAATCTTTGAACAAAATTTACATTTGGTGTTAAAAACGAATGCTACGTTTTTGATGTTTAATGTAAAAAAAAAATAAAAAAACTTCGTAAATGTACATATTTATTAATTTTGTCGTAATTTAAGATTAGGAATGCCTGGGTATCAAAGGAGATTGTAAAATTAATAGAGGAATGACGAAAATATAAGAGTAGGATATATAAGGAAAGACAAGAAAACTGTAAGACCATAAAGTAGAAAATCATTCGAAAGTGTAGAGAAGCTAAGCAGCGGTGGATAGAAAATAGGCAAAGTGGAAAAAAAAACATAAAACAGGTAGGTACTTAAGATTGATGAGGGTTAAAGTTTATAATATTATATATAAAAAGATTATGAGTGGTGTCAGCACAGGGCAAAGTATTCTTTTAAATTTTAATCATTGATTACTATACATCTATCAAAAAACCATAATGGCCGACATCAGTGACAATGCGACAACAATGGAAAAAAATGATGGCCGACAACTGCAACAATTAGAAAAGAATGATGGCCGACACTACGTCATAATGTAGCAATAAAAATGGCCGGGAGCAGAGGGAAGAACTAATATAATTAAAGGGAATTTTCGAACATTAGGCCACAGTAATAATAAAATATAGGACGAATTGTCATTTTGTTAGAAAATTAGGAAAAGGCTGATAGGCGGAATAAAGAATATTTAAAGACTCCATACGCAGAAAAAGAATTAGATGTACTTAACTTATTTTGCAGTTGGTTATGATTTTTCTTCAGAAATGTCAAAATAAAAATAAAGTATAACTACATTTTTTTACAGGATACATCAATGTTGCATTTGTTTTAATTTATTTTTATAAACCGTAATAGAAACCGCGCGTGCATTTCGACTTTATAACTTATTTAACGAGAAAGGCTGAATTATTCTCTTCTAATAGTGAATCCATTTAGCATTTTATTAAATGTTAAATATTTGAATATGTCAGATGGTTATTTTGTTTAAGTGTGCTCCACAGTATGTTATTTTCCTTTTGATCTGTGTAAGCTCATGGAACGCACCATATTTATCCATAACATAAATTGGGATTGTCCTGCATCTATGATTATTTATTTATCCAACTTAATTTTTTTAAAGTGACGACTTATTGCTATTGTGATATTTTAGTTAATTTTTGGTGTGTTACTTGCTTTACAATGCATATTTTTATACTATTTCATATTTTATTTGTTTAATAGCATGTTAATTCATAATTCTTGTCGATTTCTTGTGGATTGAGCGATAGACAGGAAGAAGAATTTCCGTTTATCGCCAGGTGAGCCTAATGGAACGTACCCTGTTTGTCATTAGCATAAATTAACATCATGCATCTATGGTTATTTCTTTTGACCACAGCTTTCCCTTATCTATGCTATTAAAATAAGGTATATAGTCTATGGTTCTAGTTTTTTCTTATCTATGCTTTTGAAGTAAAGTGTAAAATCTATGCGTTTGCTATATCTATGTTTTTGATAACTTATTGTCTTAAAAGTGATTCATCGTCTCCATTTTAACATTGTTCTCAATTTTTTGTAATTTACGCTAAATGAAAGCAATGAAGTCGAAAGATATCGTTTTTCCTGAAGTTGTTTTCTTCATCATATAACATTATACTGTTAATATTCAACTGATGAATGAGCACTTGAAAATTTATTAATTTATACTCGCATTGAATCAACAAAGTGTTGCCAAAGGAAGGGTTTATGGTAATAAACTGGTAAGTAACAAAATCAATTCAAAGTAGTAAATGGAGTCCCAGAAACTTCAGTTATAGTAGTAATTAATTACATTTTGTTGCCCCGTTTCTATAGAATATCCAACAACTGAGGGAGTTGCAGTTAATTTTAATGCTTTTGAAACCACCAATGCTGCTGGAAATCAATTTTGAAGTCGCCGAAACAACAAATTACCTGCAGTGGTAGTGCTCCTGGAGTTAGTTTGCTCATCACCCTTGTAGATTCTAGAATGCAACTTTTTGAAGTTAATTAAGGTGAGATTATATTGCCATAATTAATATAGAAGTTTGTCCTTACCAGCAGTGTAAAAATTAGGATAATACAAGCAATAGAGCATTTATTATAAATTTTATAAATAATAAGTGATAAAAACGTTGTGTGTATATTACCTTCAATATGGGAACAAAAAGTTAAGGGAAAAGGAATCTTCAAATTTTCGATATAAAATATGTTTATTTTGCTTATTAATGAATGGTACTAAATCATTGACAAGCATATTCATTATTTGTCTCTAACTTCACCAGTACATTGTCATTTAAAATGTTACTATTTTACTTGTTTAAAAAGGGTAGTTAAATAGTTTTTCTTTTTCATTTCTACAGATTGGCCAACAAAAGAGAATTAGGAGTTAATTTTGACCCTAGCAATGACCATAACCAAAGTGTACATTTATTCCTTTCTGAATTTGATTTGCTTTTTGCAAGTTGGAAGTTTATTCTCTGCAGCTAATAAATGTGAGAACTTAGTAGAATTAATATTAACTGCATGTTATTAATTTGTTGCTTATTTTCGCAACACAAGACTTCCTGGAACATTGTGCATTTGGTAGCAAATATATATTGCTTCCTTTCGTTAAAATTGCAAAACTAAATTTTTTCGCAAAAGACCCAATTGGCGTTTATAGCGCCACTACATGTGTTCATTCTGTCATGAAAATTCATAGATAACAAACAAACATTCAAAAAGAACATCGATTAAGAATTGTATGAGGAAATGAGGAAGACTTCTTATATTAAAATTAAAAGTTAACTTACAGCAATGTTGATGTTTAATTTGAATGTAAATTAATTATAGAGTTGACTTGGTGATTTGTTTTTCCATCTATGCTTTCTTTTTGTTTATGCTCTATAGTTTTTCCTTCCCAGTTATCTATATGTCTATAGTATTAATTGAGGTAGTTATTCACGTATCTATGAAATTTATGCACCTTGTTCATGCTTGTTCATCTATTATCTATGCTTGTTCATCTTGCCATTTTGTAATAATCTTGTATTAGAAACGATGTTACGTCGCCATTTTTATAATCTTGCAATTGTACTTGCTTTTCGGTGCGTATTTTCAGTATATTTCATGTTTTTATTCTTAAATAGTGTAGCTTATTCATTTTTCTTTTACATTTTTACATATTGGCGATAAGATTAAGAAATGAAGAGTGGAAAAGTGTTAATTTTTAAGCTACTGAAAAAGCAAGCTGTCTGCTGTGGTGTTCTACCTGTTAGTTTTTCATCTTGAAGAATATGGCAGTTCATTAAGGTGGGCATACATGCTATATTATTTATTTGACATTGATAGATAGAAAGCATTACTTTAACCATGTATAGTGCACGTTATTTATTAGGGAGGCTAAATTAATTATATCTGAATAATCCTCCACAGGAACATTTGAAAAACTAAATTTAGGAGCATTGGTTGTATCAGTGTTCATTAGCTCCAGAAAGTAGATGTACCTACGGTCCTAAAGCTTGAAGGTGCCTTTTTCTCATTGGGAGTGGAGACGGTATGCTGTTGGTTAAGGAAGGATTTAAGACAATGAACTGGTAAGTAACAGTATTAATTAAAAATAGTGAATGAGGCGCAAGAGGCATTGATATTTTAAACGTTTGAGGGTTACTTCAATGGATAACTTTTAAAGAACGTTTCAGAAATGGCAGAAGCAGAACAGAAGAATTATTGTGGAACTGTTCTTTCCGTCAGTGTGAATGTGACTGATTTATTTGCCTTAAAAGTGAAAATTAATTATTTTTTCTTGTCCGTCTCTATAGAGTATCCAACAAATGAGGGAATTGCAGTTAATATCCATGCTACTGAACAACCAATGTTTTTGAAGTCTTCACCTTGCAACATTGTGCAGTTAGTCTTTAATTTTGGCCAAGTGAAGGGGGAGGCCATTGGAAATTAGTATTGAAGTCACTGAAACAAATTGTCTGCAGTGGTATCCTTCCTGAATTTGGTCTGCTCATCGCATTGGTAGACTCTAGAATGCTACGTTCCTGGAGTTGGTTTACTTTCCACACCTGTAAACTTTGGAATGTTACATTCTACAATTAATTAAGGTGAGAATACTTGATATAATTAATTTTAATTGCTCTTTATTAATCTGTTTGCCACCGTATTTGTTTCAGATCGACGTTGGAGAAGACAAAGATGACCCCGTAGTTGAAATAGTTCTTTATCTTGCATGCTCTATCTGGTAGAATTCATTAAGTTGATTTCATTCATATTTTCTTTTTGCATGTTTTTTTGTAGTTAATTTGATTTAGTTATTATTTTGCATGCTTATTTTTGTTCATTTTCTTTAAAGTAATTGTTGATTGTAGATGTTTTTATTTATTTTTTTTCGTATGTATTACTAGTGTAGTAGTAGAACTAACACATTTAGTAGTTGTAGTATAGTCTAACCTTGCTTACCTCTTCGCTTAGCTTACTGCATATTCTTCCTAATTTGCTTTGCATTTACCCTACGAGTTCTACATGATTCAACGTTTCGTTATCGTGTGTGTTTCTTCTCACCCTTGTGGAATTAGGGAGGGCCTCCCCGAACGACTTCCCTTGGGCTTAGCTATTTAGTTGATCTTAAAAGTGTCTTATACACTTTTCGCGAGTCTACTCTAGCGTTACTTCCTTTCAGACAGGGTACAGTGGGTTATCTGGAATAGGAGCAATAGGCGACTGCCCAGCTTGCCTTGGCGAAATCT
>NW_020438948.1:434343-439166 GCF_000699045.2 Agrilus planipennis
GTTTTTATCACTTATTATTTATAAAATTTATAATAAATGCTCTATTGCTTGTATTATCCTAATTTTTACACTGCTGGTAAGGACAAACTTCTATATTAATTATGGCAATATAATCTCACCTTAATTAACTGCAGAAAGTTGCATTTTAGAGTCTACAAGGGTAATGAGCAAACTAACTCCAGGAGCAATACCACTGCAGATAATTTATTGTTTCAGCGACTTCAAAATTGATTTCCAGTAGCATTGGTGGTTTCAAAAGCATTAAAATTAACTGCAACTCCCTCAGTTGTTGGATATTCTATAGAAACGGGGCAACAAAATGTAATTAATTACTACTATAACTGAAGTTTCTGGGACTCCATTTACTACTTTGAATTGATTTTGTTACTTACCAGTTTATTACCATAAACCCTTCCTTTGGCAACACTTTGTTGATTCAATGCGAGTATAAATTAATAAATTTTCAAGTGCTCATTCATCAGTTGAATATTAACAGTATAATGTTATATGATGAAGAAAACAACTTCAGGAAAAACGATATCTTTCGACTTCATTGCTTTCATTTAGCGTAAATTACAAAAAATTGAGAACAATGTTAAAATGGAGACGATGAATCACTTTTAAGACAATAAGTTATCAAAAACATAGATATAGCAAACGCATAGATTTTACACTTTACTTCAAAAGCATAGATAAGAAAAAACTAGAACCATAGACTATATACCTTATTTTAATAGCATAGATAAGGGAAAGCTGTGGTCAAAAGAAATAACCATAGATGCATGATGTTAATTTATGCTAATGACAAACAGGGTACGTTCCATTAGGCTCACCTGGCGATAAACGGAAATTCTTCTTCCTGTCTATCGCTCAATCCACAAGAAATCGACAAGAATTATGAATTAACATGCTATTAAACAAATAAAATATGAAATAGTATAAAAATATGCATTGTAAAGCAAGTAACACACCAAAAATTAACTAAAATATCACAATAGCAACAAGTCGTCACTTTAAAAAAATTAAGTTGGATAAATAAATAATCATAGATGCAGGACAATCCCAATTTATGTTATGGATAAATATGGTGCGTTCCATGAGCTTACACAGATCAAAAGGAAAATAACATACTGTGGAGCACACTTAAACAAAATAACCATCTGACATATTCAAATATTTAACATTTAATAAAATGCTAAATGGATTCACTATTAGAAGAGAATAATTCAGCCTTTCTCGTTAAATAAGTTATAAAGTCGAAATGCACGCGCGGTTTCTATTACGGTTTATAAAAATAAATTAAAACAAATGCAACATTGATGTATCCTGTAAAAAAATGTAGTTATACTTTATTTTGATTTTGACATTTCTGAAGAAAAATCCTAACCAACTGCAAAATAAGTTAAGTACATCTAATTCTTTTTCTGCGTATGGAGTCTTTAAATATTCTTTATTCCGCCTCGATGTTTCTTGCACCTCATTCACTACTTTTAATTGATACTGTTACTTACCAGCTCATTGTCATAAATCCTTCCTTAAACAGCAGCATACGCCTCCATTCCCTAATGGTAGATTGTGTACCCATCTGTTATTTTACCTGCAGGTTGTTTCTAACTTTATCACCACATCTCTACTTTAAATTATTTCCGTTTTACTTGCTTTAAAACTAGTAATTAATTACATATTCTTACTCGTTTCTATAGAATATCCAACAACTGAGGGAGTTGCAGTTAATTTTAATGCTTTTGAAACCACCAATGCTACTGGAAATCAATTTTGAAGTCGCCGAAACAACAAATTACCTGCAGTGGTAGTGCTCCTGGAGTTAGTTTGCTCATCACCCTTGTAGATTCTAGAATGCAACTTTTTGAAGTTAATTAAGGTGAGATTATATTGCCATAATTAATATAGAAGTTTGTCCTTACCAGCAGTGTAAAAATTAGGATAATACAAGCAATAGAGCATTTATTATAAATTTTATAAATAATAAGTGATAAAAACATTGTGTATATATTAACTTCAATATGAGAACAAAAAGTTAAAGGAAAAGGAATATTAAATCTTCACATTTTTGATATAAAATATGTTTATTTTGCTTATTAATGAATGGTACTAAATCATTGACAAGCATATTCATTATTTGTCTCTAACTTCACCAGTACATTGTCATTTTAAAATGTTACTATTTTACTTGTTTAAAAAAGTTAGCTAAATAGTTTTTCATTTCTACAGATTGGCCAACAAATGAGAGAGAATTAGGAGTTAATTTTGACCCTAGCAATGACCATAACCAAAGTGTACATTTATTCCTTTCTGAATTTGATTTGCTTTTTGCAAGTTGGAACGTTCTCTGCAGCTAATAAAGGTGAGAACCTAGTAGAATTAATATTAACTGCATATTATTAAGTTGTTGCTGATTTTCGCAACAGAAGACTTCCTGGAACATTGTGCATTTGGTAGCAAATATATGTCGCTTCCTTTTTTTATTATAGTTGTCTTAACTATCCGTTTTCGTTAAAATTGTAAAACTTCAGTCTTATCTAAATTTTTTCGTAAAAGACCCAATTGGCGTTTATAGCGCCACTACATCTGTTTATTCCGTCGTGAGAATTCATAGAGAACAAACAAAAATTCAAAGAGAACATCGATTGAGAATTGTATGAGGAAATGAAGAAGACTTCTTATATTAAGACCATAAATTTTATTTTAAAATTTAAGTTACACCATAGTTGACGTTTAATTTGAACGTAAATTAATTAGAGTTGACTTGGTGATTTGTTTTTCCATCTGTGCTTTCTTTTTGTTTATGCTCTATAGTTTTTCATTCCAAGTTATCTATATGTCTGGTATAAATTGAGGTAGTTATTCACGTATCTATGAAATTTATGCCCTTGTTCATCTTGCCATCTTGTATTAAAAACGATGTTACGTCGCCATTTTTAAAAAATTGCAATCGCACTTGCTTTTCGGTGCGTATGTTCACTATATTTCATGTTTTTATTCTTGAATAGTGGAATTTATTCGTTTTTCTTCTATATTTTTACAGATTGGCGATAAGATCAAGAAATGAAGAGTGGAAAAGTGTTAATTTTTAAGTTACTGAAAAATAAAGCTGTCTGCTGTGGTGTTCAACCTGTTAGTTTTTCATCTTGAAGAATATTTCAGTTCATTAAGGTGGGCATACATGCTGTATTATTTATTTAACATTGATAGAAAGCGTTATTTTAACCATATATAGTGTACGTTATTTATTAGGGAGGCTAAATTAATTATATTTGAATAATTCTCCACAGCAACATTAGAAAACTCCTAATGCCATTAAATTTAGGAGCATTGGTTGTATCAGTGTTCATTCGCTCCAGAAAGTAGATGTACCTACGGTCCTAAAGCTTGAAGGTGCCTTTTTCCCATTGGGAATGGAGGCGTATGCTGCTGTTTAAGGAGCTGGTAAGTAACAGTATCAATTAAAAGTACTGAATGAGGTGCAAGAAACATCGATTTCTTAAAACAATTGAGGGTTACTTCAATCGATAACTTTTAAAGAACTTTTCAGAAATGGCAAATGCAGAACAATAAAATTAAAGTGGAATTGATCTTTCCGTCAGTGTGAATGTGATTGATTTATTTGCTTTAAAAGTGGTAATTAATTACTTTTTCTTGTCCGTCTCTATAGAATATCCAACAAATGAGGGAATTGCAGTTAATATCCATGCTCCTTAACAACCAATGCTTTTGAGGTCTTCACCTTGCAACATTGTGCAGTTAATGTTTAATTTTAGCCGAGTGAAGGAAGGGGAGGCAACTGGGATATAGTATTGAAGTCACTTTAACAAATTGTCTGCAGTGGTATCCTTCCTGAATTTGGTCTGCTCATCGCATTGGTAGACTCTAGAATGCTACGTTTTGTAGTTATTTAAGGTGAGAGTACATGACATAATATTAATTGATCTTTATTAATCTGTTGTTATATATTTTAACAACATATGGCACCCATAGGATAAATTGACATCTATGATACTTCTTTTAACAGTTATCTATGATTGACATCATAAATTGACGTTACCATGCATTTGTCTGTGATCGTTCATCTATGATTGTTTCACGTCTATCATGATGTAAAATGACAGTTATCTCCATTTTATAATTCGGCTGTTTTACTTGCTTTTTGGTGTGTGTTATTCAAGTGTGTTTAATCCCTTTCTTAATTAATAGTGTAATTAATATAGTTTTTGTCCGTTTGTGCAGATTTCCCAACAAATGACAGAATTTAAGTTGATTTGGGTGGTACTGAAACAACCAATGTCTACATGGGTGTGGTCCTTCATGAACTGTATTCTTCATTTGCTGTTATCATCTCTGCTTTGCAACATCATGCAGTTAATTTTCAAACCATTAGTGAGAGCAACTGGATATTTGGTTGAATTCCACTGAAATAACAAATTCTCTGCTACAGTATTCCTCCTGGAGTTGGTTTACTTTTCACACCTGTAAGCTTTGGAATTTGGAACATTCTACAATTAATTAAGGTGAGAATACTTGATATAATTAATTTTAATTGCTCTTTATTAATTTGTTTGCCACCGTATCTGTTTCAGATCGACGTTGGAGAAGACAAAGATGACCCAGTAGTTGAAATAGTTCTTTATCTTGCATGCTCTATCTAGTAGAATTCATTAAGTTCATTTTATTCAAATTAATTTTTTATTTTGCATGTTTTGTAGTTTCTTATAGTTAATTTGATATATTTTTTATTTTGCATGCGTGTTTTTGTTCATTTTATTTGAAGTAATTGTAGATTGTATATGTTTTTATTATTTTTTTGT
>NW_020438948.1:444679-464337 GCF_000699045.2 Agrilus planipennis
TCGCATTGTCACTGATGTCGGCCATTATGGTTTTTTGATAGATGTATAGTAATCAATGATTAAAATTTAAAAGAATACTTTGCCCTGTGCTGACACCACTCATAATCTTTTTATATATAATATTATAAACTTTAACCCTCATCAATCTTAAGTACCTACCTGTTTTATGTTTTTTTTTCCACTTTGCCTATTTTCTATCCACCGCTGCTTAGCTTCTCTACACTTTCGAATGATTTTCTACTTTATGGTCTTACAGTTTTCTTGTCTTTCCTTATATATCCTACTCTTATATTTTCGTCATTCCTCTATTAATTTTACAATCTCCTTTGATACCCAGGCATTCCTAATCTTAAATTACGACAAAATTAATAAATATGTACATTTACGAAATTTTTTTATTTTTTTTTTACATTAAACATCAAAAACGTAGCATTCGTTTTTAACACCAAATGTAAATTTTGTTCAAAGATTTTTATACGATGCTATTAAGTTATAAATTCCGGAAATTCCCAGACATACAAGACATGCGGAAAAAAATGAGGTATACTTTAAATGAGATTAACGATAATACCTTTTTTAATTCTTGTTAATAACTTTGGATTTCTTCATTTAAATGCACTGTTTTGCATCCCCACTTTTCACATGATACCTATCTAATGATCGATGTAATGCGTGCGTCTAATTTACATAAAGAATTAAGAAAATAAAAAACAATGCTGTACCTAATTAATTATTGTTATTGCATTACATTCTTTAGTAAAAATATGCATACAACAACATGAGAACGTCATCATAAGGTCTAAAGCTGTCTCCTTGTTAGATGTTGATACTGTTATTGCTACATCAATATCATCCGCAAATTAAAGTATACTAATCTTTTGTCCCTACAAGTCTATCCTTGAAGCAGTCTTGTCTGTAAAAATATTAATAGCATCTTTGATATACAAATTAAAAAGTTCAATCGCATATCCTTAAAAATAAACGCGTAATATGCCGAAGGAAGCACAATAAAGTAATTGTATAATTATATGTACATTTGATACAACGTGTCCCTACAATAAAATTTTTATTCATTTTCAACACATCAGCTTAAGTTGACAACGCATTTTCTGCTCGTTCGTAAAACAAATCGCACTCTTTAAAGAACAACTTCGCAAGGTTTAGGTGTAGGAAGTACATACGCGCAATTTCCTTACGGAAATAGACGAAACAAATGGGAAACCATCCTTTACTGGAAGCGTGGAAAAGGGAAAATAAACAATGGACAATTTTCCCACATAGGAGTGTATGAGAATTCGCAGCTGTTGCCATCTGCTGCGCCTGATAAGTGCCCTTTCGTTCTCAGAAAAGTGTAGAGAATTTCTTGTTGAAGCAATATGTATGATTGAAATCCTTTTTCTCAACGATTTCTTCCCGTTCAGGGTTACCATTTATGCGGAGAGCAAGCCAAATCACTTTTGCGTAACATCTGGTGAAAAGTGAAGTCACATTGGTTTCATTTATTGGCCCTATTGACCGTTACGTTTCTTTATTTCATCAACTTTATTAGTTGAAAAAAAAAAAAAAGAAACTCAACGCCTAAAATAATAATCCATGTATATTAGCAAATACAGGCTGCGCATCGCCATCTAGTGTGTATTTACTGCTACTGAAGTATTTTAACCGTTAGATAAGGCTTTATTAAGGTACTTCAACGACGACACAGTTTACATTCATATATACCTAAACCATATTGATACGGTCGTTTCAATCTTATTTGATCTCATCACTGCGTCTCAATAAATTACTAACCGAACCGAATAAAATTTGGAGCATGAGAGTTTGTAATATCCAAATTGGTGCCGATAATTAGGAAGTGTAGGGCAGCTAACGAACAGTGAATTGATAGGAGGTGTAAGAAAGTAGAAGAAAATTTTGCAGTAGGTAAAACTGATGAGGCTTATAATGTAATTAAAAGGCATTGTTTTATTAATTACTAATAGTGGTCCATGTTAATATGCAACATCAACTTGAAATCACTTTTTGATTTTGAACCACTATAAATTTCCTCAAATTAATGAGGAAAATATTTTTGTTACTGTTGTTGTTGCATTTTAGAGATGTAGGGTATAGTAGTAATAATATAAGAAACGAGGCAGGGGTCATTTTGATAGAAAATGGGGAAAAGGCAGATAGGTGGAAAGAATATTTTGAGAACCTATACGCAGGCCTTGTGTTAGGAGATATATTAGAGAAGGAAAATAGTGTGGAGATAGATGAGTTAGGTTATTCCATAATGAGAGAAGAGTCCGATGTAGCATTAAAAAATTTAATGAATAATAAGGCGCCAGGTGTAGATGGGATACAAAGGGAAATTCTAAAATATGCAGGACAAGAGGTTAGAGATGGTGTGTTTGAGCTAGTTAGTCGTATTTACGAGACGGGGAAAGTCCCAGAGGATTATAAACGGAACGTGGTAGTAACCATACCTAAAAAGAGGGGCGCGGATAGGTGCGAGACATTTAGAACAATTAATGTAACTTCCCATGCGTCAAAAATCTTAACTAGAATTGTACAGAGGAGGATGGAAAAAAGGGCGGAAGAACTATTAGGTGAAGATCAATTTGGGTTTAGAAGAAATAGAGGAACGCGGGAGGCCATTTTAGCTTTATGGGTAACAATAGAGAAAACGATAGAAAAAGGAAAGAGTGCGTGCATAGATTTGTAGTTTTAAAAAAGCTTTTGACAATATTAAATGGGACAAGATGTTAAATATACTTTTCTAGTTTTAGGGAAATGCGAAGATTAGATCAGGATAGGAAAGGGTGGAGGTGCGTGTCCAACCAGTGTTAGGACTGACGACCTTATGATGATGATGATGTTGCCGAAATGCATATTTATGTGACTTTTTAGACAATTCTAGTATAAACTATCACGGTATAATTCACACATTTAATAATTTATAAATGAAGCATTCATTGTAAGCATTTGTTAAATAAGCAACTGTTGAAAATGTCACGTAAACGTTATGCCAATTATGTCACCTTAATAAAATTGGAAGTAACAAGTAATAATGAATCTCTTTTGGCGTTTACATCTGCTACCTTTATCTTTTATTCCTAGCTGAAAAATTCAAAGAAACTAGGAGTAATACAACAGAATGTTGTAAATTTAAGATTACTGAACTCGATTTACTGATATTAACTCTAATAGAATGAAGATTCGGGCTATAGGGCCGTGGTCTAAGTGAACTATTGTGTCCAGACGTTTCGTCAGCTTCTGATGCTGACATCCTCAGTGGTAGCACTGCGTTGACAACGTGAACGTAGATTATATCTCTGGGGTCACCCCAGTCGCTGTCGAGACTTCGAGATACGTTCACGTTGTCAACGCAGCACTACCACGGAGGATGTCAGCCGCAGTAGCTGACGAAACGTCTGGACAGAATAGTTCACTTAGACCACGGCCCTATAGCCCGAATCTTCATTCTACTACGGATTCCGGCCGTGAAAGCCTTTGTTCTGATATTAACTCAGCTTTCGTGCACTTTTATTGCAACCCCCTAAGCAAAATTTTGTATGTGCGCCTGGGCAAAAATGTGTAGACATAGATACTATTAAATACAAAGAGTACATATTATATCCTTTCACATTAAAAGCTGGAGAATCCTGCTGAAAAAGTAACGTTACACCCGTGAGATCGTGACGTTTCGTTTCGCATTGTTCATTAACGTGCTCTCCGAAGGGTCATGTATCACAGTGCATTGTAAATCCACGGAACTATTTTAATTAAGCTTTTATAGCGCAGTAAAGTTTGCTTTATCAGATGCGTCTGCTGAGTAGCAATAAGCATACAATTACAAAATTGGAAAAAACAAGACACTTCGAAATATGACTGAAGAATATGTAAACATTAATAGTTAATTACAACGTGTAATTGATTAAAAAAACAAAAACTGGTGCACGGAAAAAGTAGGTAAGTAATGCCAATGCAAAATTGATTTCCTTCGATAAATTTACCTATGGAAGTTGAAACTTAACGGTTATTTCTTATATTAAATAGTTGTCAATCTTGTGGACGAATAGTAAGAGTTGTCGTTAAGTTTGTCAAATGAAATTAGTGTTTGCCATTTGAAAAATTGCATATACATCTTCGACTGTCTTTTACATGGTACCTATAGCTGAGATTATAAAGAGATATGATACACAAATGAGATTGTGTGCCACAAAAGGAAATGTTGCTTGTCATATTGAGGTAAATTTATGCTAAATAACTAATTGATAAGCTATTAAGTAGCTTCAAAAGTATTTGGTGAGTTATGTAGAGATTTTATTAGTAAAAGAGAAGTATCTAAGAAAGCGAACACAAACGCTTTTAAACCAGTATATAGACCTATGATTAATTGCAAGCAATGGAAATGAAATATCTCACGATCAAAGAAGAAGATTAGACCGAATAAGAAATGTGGATATTTGTCAGGAACTAAGAATTTGTTCTGTTCAGAACATCAGAACGAAACCAGTTGAAGCACATTGGACATACGAGTAGAATGGTAAGTAAGAAAAGTATTGGAAACTGGAATAATCAGAAAAAAAGAATAGGAAGACCAAGGAATATATGGACACCCGAAGTAAATGAATCTTGGAGAGGAATGGTATGAAGAAATCTATGTTAATAGTGCCATATTTAGAAACTACCTATTGGGATAACAAAATATGCCTTATACCGTTGTGCTAGATGGTACATTATATATAGTGTCAACTCTCAATAACGAAACCAGGAGAATCAACAATTTTTGTTCGTTGTAAAACGTTTCAGTATAGGGACCAAAAAAAAAAAACAACAACAGATTTTTAGCAATGACAAGATTAATACTTAATATGAATCAAAAAAACAAAAAGTGTGAATAAGTCAAGTTTTTTTTAATGGAGAAAATCTGACGGCTAATAATAATATAATGGACATTTTTTTAGAGATGTTTTCAGAATTTCAATTAACAAGTATTTCTTGATATGACTAATAATTTTAATAAAATTGTTAACCTAAAAATTTCACTTAGTCATTGCAATAAACAATTATTTATTTACAGAATCAACTTTTACCCAAAGAAATTATATGAAAAACCTGTACAATATGTCAAATAGAAATGATGAATTTTACGTACGCTCCAATGCAGGAGCAAAAAAGGGTCTGTTTCCCAAACCAACGGTAATGTTTTGCCTTTTGGTGCAAATGTTTTTTCAAAGTAAGCTTTCGAGTTAATAATAGATGTAGTCGTTCATTACGACTATAGCTCAACAGTCTGAACTTTAATTCTACTAATTAGAACGTATAAGTAGTTGTCCTGTTGGGAACGCTTCTGGAAGTATGTACTTTTGTATAGAGGAATTGATCCTGTCAAAAGGATTCGTGCCCTCCCATGGAGGAATTAATATGTCGTTCTACAGTAGTTTTCCTGTCTTAATATGACTGCAGTGGCGTAGCTAATTAAACTAAGTACTAAAAAATAATTACTTTGCGTACCGATTGAATGTAAAATCTACCTGATTTATCACCATTGTATTCTGCTTTAAGGACATTCAGACAAATTTTTCTTTCGTTGTTGCCTATGTCTCCTATCAAACGGATGATTACACTTAGTTAACTCTTGGGATGAGGCCATAATCATATATATGCAACCATTAAAGAAAAAAATTAAGTCCAAAATGGTTTTCGTCGGATCTTCCCTCGAGATAGAGGAGTCGATTTTCAAGAGAGCCTTTTTTTCGAAAAATCGGTATGTCTAAAAGTTTTCAATATCTTTTAATTTCTAAAAAAGGGCTACATTTACAGCGAGTAGCAAGTTAAAAAAACGTTAAATTGAAGAAACTACGGCCGAAACAAAAGTCGATTTTCGACGATTTCTTCGATATATCTCGAAAAGTAATGCACTCATCGATGGCAAAAAAATGGATATACAGATCTTTTCAATACCTACAACTTTTTTCCTCTACCCTACGAATTTTTTAGAATATCCCAGCCAATGTTTCTTAGAATTTTTAGTTCTATACGACCCCACTTTTTGTTTCCTTTTAGAACTTTCGGGGACCCCTTACCTTTATTGATTGGACTACAATGACCTCTCGGTAAGATACTTATCATCCAAGTATGCTTACTTTATTGTATATTACGAAAACATTGACACTACTGTTCATTAACCCTGTACCTTACTTTAGAATTAGGAATTGAAATCCAGATAAAGTGTGAACAGTGACGGCCAATATATATATTTAAGAGGTAAAACTGCAGAAATCAATGAATGGGTGGAGTTGTGTCACTAGCCAAGGTTAATGATGTTTTGAACAACCCCTGCTTAATTTAACTTCGAATTCCTTAAGATGAAATTGTGTGTGGTGGCCCAGAAAAAGGCTGCTGTTTAACAAACCTACTTTTCGTGGAAATCTTTTGATATATTTTGATAATACGTGACGATAGGGATTTTGTCAGGAGTAACAAAGTTCGCAAATGTATTACGCCAGAAATAAAGCGTAACGGTTATTTTAGGGACACGGAGGGTACAGTATGAATCCGAAATAAGTCATTACGGTTTAGTTGAGAAGATGATTTTCGCTTCGAGAAGGGTATTTATGTTTAGATTATCCGGCAAGTTATGCGATAAAGTAATCCTTCGCAAGAGAGCAAGTACTGTGGTGGAATAGTAACGAAAGTTTAGGCAACGAATATCGTTGAGAGAAAGATTTAAGTTCCGTGGATAAATAAAACTGTTAAGCGATGTTTGAGCAAAACTCTCAAGAATTTCCATAGGCGCCGATCTTTAACCGCAACTCTCCGGAAAATTTATGTTCGGGAAAGTTTCAATAAGATACCGTCGATGATAACGTCATTGTAAATGAAGTTGCGTTAAAGTTTCCAGATTAATATTTATCGTTAAATGCTTTCTCGCGTATTTCAACAGGGAAATGCCGGAAAAACCTGCTACTCGCTCTAAACTTATTACCAAAGAACATTATTGAATCGAACTCCTTATACGGATTTTCATTGAATTCCATTTACGGTCAGATAAATTGTCACATTTATCTAATAAAATCGATTATTCTACACCAGTGGAAATATTATTAGATGAGTAAACGGACAGTGGGTTAACCAAAAAAAGGAGTCGTAGTTCTTTTTTATTCGCAGACAAAGCAAAAATTATCAAATTTTCTAGGTTAGGTTTTTAAAATAGGGTGTGGGCATGACTAACCGTTTTTTATTGGTGGTTACAAGTTAGAGGTTTCTAGATATGTGATTTATTTCAAATACTTTCATTATAAAAACTTTTTAACAAAAAAATTAAACAGCCGAAAAAACGGAAAAGCAAAAAATAATAAACCTTTATTTTATTAACTTNGTGTCATTTAGCAATTTTGAGTTTTTATTAACAAGATTAACTATGAAAAAATGCACAGTTTCCATTTAAGACCGACTTCTAATTTTTTTGATAAAAATGAAAACTGCCTTGATATTTTCAGCATTGAGTGTGTTATTTGGTGTACACAAAACCGCAATCTCACGAATATTTTATTCGATCTTACAAAATCTAGCTTGTGCAACTGCTAATTTAATCTTTTGGCCGAATAGAGCCACCGTACAAGCAACAATGCCCGAGTGTTTCAGTCCAGATTACGTCAATACAAGAGTTATAATTGACTGTACTGAATTCCGAATTAAAATACCGACAGCAGTGGATGATCGTGTTGTTTGTTACTCACATTATAAAAAATGGATTACTGCAAAAGTTATCATAGGAATTACACCTGGAGGATTTATTTCTTTCAAATCTAAAGTAGCTGGTGGAAGGAAAACTAACTCACAAATGACTGTTGAATCTAGATTAGTTGACCTTTTAGAAACCGGAGATGTAGTTTTGGCTGATAAAGGTTTTCCTGAAATAATAGAAGTTATAAATGAAAGTAGCAAAGAAGTTAAAATTGTAATGTGACCGTTTTTAGCAAATAAAAACGAATTCTCTCAAGAAGAAACCCAAAGGATATAAGATATTCCTAGAGTTAGAATTCATGTCGAAAGAATAATGCAAAGAGTAAGAATTTACCGGGTTCTTGATTAAATTCCTTATAATTTATTTAACTGTATAGATGATATTGTACATGTATGTTGTGTTTTAGTTAATTTACAGCCCTCAATCTTTAAGAGTACTACTGTTGTAAGTAGTAGTAGTAGTAGTAATAGTAGTAGTTTGAAACAATGATGGCACTTTTTTAAATGTACCTAATTACAATTACTTATACTGATACAAGATTATTTTTAACAAAAAAAAACGACTTCAACCAGTAAACAAACGCACTGGTCGCCCCTACCATTTTCGAAAGTTCCCCTCGATTACTCTAGGATGCCATTATCAGATCCTGATTTCCGTATCACGGGACCACCTTAGGAATATCTGCTTTCCAACAAAAAAAGAATTATCAAAATCGGCCTACTCTATAAAAAGTTATGCGTGGTCATACATTACAATCAGTGAGTGAACAACAATCAACAATCATCTCCTGTTTTCCTAACCTTAGGGTTGGAATTTTTTTTCCAAATTTATATGGGATCAACTTCGGAGTATACCCTTTCCAATCAAAAAAGAATTATCAAAATCGGCCTACTCTATAAAAAGTTATGCGTGGTCATACATTACAATCAGTGAGTGAACAACAATCAACAATCATCTCCTGTTTTCCTACCCTTAGGGTTGGAATTCTTTTTCCAAATTTATATGGAACCAACTTCGGGGTATACCCTTTCCAACAAAAAAATAATTATCAAAATCGGCCTACTCTATAAAAAGTTATGCGTGGTCATACATTACAATGAGTGAGTGAACAACAATAAACAATTATCCCCTGTTTTCCTACCCTTAGCGTTGGAATTTGTTTTCCAAATTTATATGGGATCAACTTCGGGGTATACCCTTTCCAATAAAATAAGAATTATCAAAATGAAACTACTCTGTAAAAAGTTATGCGTGGTCATACATTACAATGAGTGAGTGAACAACAATAAACAATTATCCCCTGTTTTCCTACCCTTAGCGTTGGAATTTGTTTTCCAAATTTATATGGGATCAACTTCGGGGTATACCCTTTCCAATAAAATAAGAATTATCAAAATGAAACTACTCTGTAAAAAGTTATGCGTGGTCATACATTACAATGAGTGAGTGAACAACAATAAACAATTATCCCCTGTTTTCCTACCCTTAGCGTTGGAATTTGTTTTCCAAATTTATATGGGATCAACTTCGGGGTATACCCTTTCCAATAAAATAAGAATTATCAAAATGAAACTACTCTGTAAAAAGTTATGCGTGGTCATACATTACAATGAGTGAGTGAACAACAATAAACAATTATCCCCTGTTTTCCTACCCTTAGCGTTGGAATTTGTTTTCCAAATTTATATGGGATCAACTTCGGGGTATACCCTTTCCAATAAAATAAGAATTATCAAAATGAAACTACTCTGTAAAAAGTTATGCGTGGTCATACATTACAATGAGTGAGTGAACAACAATAAACAATTATCCCCTGTTTTCCTACCCTTAGCGTTGGAATTTGTTTTCCAAATTTATATGGGATCAACTTCGGGGTATACCCTTTCCAATAAAATAAGAATTATCAAAATGAAACTACTCTGTAAAAAGTTATGCGTGGTCATACATTACAATGAGTGAGTGAACAACAATAAACAATTATCCCCTGTTTTCCTACCCTTAGCGTTGGAATTTGTTTTCCAAATTTATATGGGATCAACTTCGGGGTATACCCTTTCCAATAAAATAAGAATTATCAAAATGAAACTACTCTGTAAAAAGTTATGCGTGGTCATACATTACAATGAGTGAGTGAACAACAATAAACAATTATCCCCTGTTTTCCTACCCTTAGCGTTGGAATTTGTTTTCCAAATTTATATGGGATCAACTTCGGGGTATACCCTTTCCAATAAAATAAGAATTATCAAAATGAAACTACTCTGTAAAAAGTTATGCGTGGTCATACATTACAATGAGTGAGTGAACAACAATAAACAATTATCCCCTGTTTTCCTACCCTTAGCGTTGGAATTTGTTTTCCAAATTTATATGGGATCAACTTCGGGGTATACCCTTTCCAATAAAATAAGAATTATCAAAATGAAACTACTCTGTAAAAAGTTATGCGTGGTCATACATTACAATGAGTGAGTGAACAACAATAAACAATTATCCCCTGTTTTCCTACCCTTAGCGTTGGAATTTGTTTTCCAAATTTATATGGGATCAACTTCGGGGTATACCCTTTCCAATAAAATAAGAATTATCAAAATGAAACTACTCTGTAAAAAGTTATGCGTGGTCATACATTACAATGAGTGAGTGAACAACAATAAACAATTATCCCCTGTTTTCCTACCCTTAGCGTTGGAATTTGTTTTCCAAATTTATATGGGATCAACTTCGGGGTATACCCTTTCCAATAAAATAAGAATTATCAAAATGAAACTACTCTGTAAAAAGTTATGCGTGGTCATACATTACAATGAGTGAGTGAACAACAATAAACAATTATCCCCTGTTTTCCTACCCTTAGCGTTGGAATTTGTTTTCCAAATTTATATGGGATCAACTTCGGGGTATACCCTTTCCAATAAAATAAGAATTATCAAAATGAAACTACTCTGTAAAAAGTTATGCGTGGTCATACATTACAATGAGTGAGTGAACAACAATAAACAATTATCCCCTGTTTTCCTACCCTTAGCGTTGGAATTTGTTTTCCAAATTTATATGGGATCAACTTCGGGGTATACCCTTTCCAATAAAATAAGAATTATCAAAATGAAACTACTCTGTAAAAAGTTATGCGTGGTCATACATTACAATGAGTGAGTGAACAACAATAAACAATTATCCCCTGTTTTCCTACCCTTAGCGTTGGAATTTGTTTTCCAAATTTATATGGGATCAACTTCGGGGTATACCCTTTCCAATAAAATAAGAATTATCAAAATGAAACTACTCTGTAAAAAGTTATGCGTGGTCATACATTACAATGAGTGAGTGAACAACAATAAACAATTATCCCCTGTTTTCCTACCCTTAGCGTTGGAATTTGTTTTCCAAATTTATATGGGATCAACTTCGGGGTATACCCTTTCCAATAAAATAAGAATTATCAAAATGAAACTACTCTGTAAAAAGTTATGCGTGGTCATACATTACAATGAGTGAGTGAACAACAATAAACAATTATCCCCTGTTTTCCTACCCTTAGCGTTGGAATTTGTTTTCCAAATTTATATGGGATCAACTTCGGGGTATACCCTTTCCAATAAAATAAGAATTATCAAAATGAAACTACTCTGTAAAAAGTTATGCGTGGTCATACATTACAATGAGTGAGTGAACAACAATAAACAATTATCCCCTGTTTTCCTACCCTTAGCGTTGGAATTTGTTTTCCAAATTTATATGGGATCAACTTCGGGGTATACCCTTTCCAATAAAATAAGAATTATCAAAATGAAACTACTCTGTAAAAAGTTATGCGTGGTCATACATTACAATGAGTGAGTGAACAACAATAAACAATTATCCCCTGTTTTCCTACCCTTAGCGTTGGAATTTGTTTTCCAAATTTATATGGGATCAACTTCGGGGTATACCCTTTCCAATAAAATAAGAATTATCAAAATGAAACTACTCTGTAAAAAGTTATGCGTGGTCATACATTACAATGAGTGAGTGAACAACAATAAACAATTATCCCCTGTTTTCCTACCCTTAGCGTTGGAATTTGTTTTCCAAATTTATATGGGATCAACTTCGGGGTATACCCTTTCCAATAAAATAAGAATTATCAAAATGAAACTACTCTGTAAAAAGTTATGCGTGGTCATACATTACAATCAGTGAGTGAACAACAATCAACAATCATCTCCTGTTTTCCTAACCTTAGGGTTGGAATTTTTTTCCAAATTTATATGGGATCAACTTCGGAGTATACCTTTTCCAATAAAATAAGAATTATTAAAATCGGACTACTCTGTAGAAAGTTATGCGTGGTCTTACATCACAATCAGTGAGTGAACAACAATCAACAATCATCCCCTGTTTTCTTACATTTCGGGTTGGAATTCTTTTTCCAAATTTATGTGGAACCAAGTTCGGGGTATACGCTTTCCAATAAAAAAAGAATTATCAAAATCGGACTACTCTGTAAAAAGTTATGCGTAGTCATACATTACAATGAGTGAGTGAACAACAATAAACAATTATCCCCTGTTTTCCTACCCTTAGCGTTGGAATTTGTTTTCCAAATTTATATGGGATCAACTTCGGGGTATACCCTTTCCAATAAAATAAGAATTATCAAAATGAAACTACTCTGTAAAAAGTTATGCGTGGTCATACATAAAAAAAATATACGGGTCGATTTGAGAACCTCCTCCTATTTTTTGTCGGTTAAAAATGTAAATACGAAATACCAATTTCTATTTTGCATTTTACTTAAAATAGTTTTTCCGACGTATTATCCATCTGCAAAATGTAAAATAATTTTTTGCCGTTAAGTTTTACTATTATTTCTATCAAACTTTATATAAAATGAAGAAAAATTGATCATACAGCATTGGCGTATCACGTTTAGATGAAATATAAATATGGTATTAATAATATCGAACGTAAATACCAATTTTTAGCATCTCCTGGTGATAATGATGCAATCATTAGAATTATGGATTTGGACTTGATGAGCATTTAACAGGATACGTAATTTAATTTTTCTACTGATTTTCCACAGCCACCATTTTTGTTTAGATCCAGTTTCTTCAAACTGTGCGATAAAGGACAGGATTTCAAACGGAAGTCCGTAGCTGTTTTCAATTCGTTTAATTTTGAATTAAATGCAATGTGTTCTGTTATCGATCAGTATTTGAAGCAATGACTTTTTGGTGTTAGGTCTCATTCGATTTGAACCTTGTTGATCTCGAACGACATCTCTTATTTGATTTGTGTTGAATTCCGTGCTGTATTTTTACGTTTTAAGACTGCGACTGCTTGCCCTCAAGCTTTTCTTGAATTTAAGCCGCACGTAGCAGACGTTCTAAGAAGAAAATCGGAAAAAGCCTTGCATTTGACGTAAACTAACATTGAGAAAGAGTATTGAAAAATCGAATGAAGGAGGTAATATATATGTAAAATATTTTCAATGTTTTGACATTTTAATCTACAATTATGTCGAAGAAATAAACATTAATTTTGGTAAATTCAACTTACACTGTCATTCGAAGTGAACATATTTCGTTTATCTGATTGTGTGGCTAACTAATTGTTAATTTATGCATTGGAGGAAGGGTACGTCCTCGAGTTTCGCTCAAAACTATCGCCAATATTTTATTTAAAAGTCATGATAAGCTCGCATGTATGACCGAAAATTTCAGTATTCGAGACATTGTGCCCAAAAATTTGTGCTTAGAAGAATTACTTAAAAAAACGTAAGTATCAGATTAAATGAGCAAGACCAAAACTTAACAGGTAAGACCGAGACCGAAACTATATTAGAAAGATCAAGTCCGAGACCTATATCAGCAAGACCAAGACCAAGACTAGAAGTATTTGAGCAAGACCAAGGCTAGAAGTATTTGAGCAAGACCAAGATAGAGACCTAATAAGCTTATTAGTAAAAGATTGTAAGTTTGCATTTAGAAGGTAATCTCTGAAAATATTCTTCTGATTCCAAAAATTCCTTCAAAGTGGATATAGGCTATCTAGTTCTGTTAAAGTAAAAGGATTTTTCGTAGACATTAATTGTGCAACGTTATTTTTACAGGTAAGTGATGATGAATGTGATTACTTCTTTAACAAGACCTGGAAAAAACTCCATGCTGACATATATAAGGTTATGTTAAGCTTAATTCACAATATAAAATATGACATTTTTAATCACAAACTGAATTCCAAAAGGATGAAGCCACGCTCACAGCTAGTTTGATTATAAAATGGAAATAGAAGAGAAGGAAATCACATTATTAGAATGCTTTTGTGTTTGGTCAGTAACTTAAAGGCTTTTAAAAATGCTTTTAGCGATTAGCATTAATCAATTTGAAGGTTATGTCTAGCGAAGTTCTACTTTTACCTTTCTGCTCGGAAAAGTTGTTAATCTTCCACAGCAAATATCTTCCACAATTTATGAGGTTATAAAAGCTGTTGGTACTTACGCGTGCTCATAAAATTCCTTAATACAGAAATAGGCTCCCTTTTTAAGGGACCGGCCCTTGCGAAATAGCAATTAAAGTTCAACGGATATCGTAGCTAAAATGTGGACACAATTAATGTTGCTCGAGGAATCTTCTAATTGGAAAGTCCCTTCTTTTATACAGGATATAAAATGTTGCTAAGGAAATGAAAAAAAAAGCAAACAAAACAGCGGCGATATTAACCCTAAGCTGAAGGCACAAAAACGAGGACTAAATTGTATTAATTCGAGTCGCCTCCGATAACTTAATTATTTTAATCAGATGGCACTGTTTCAATCTATCTAATAGCCAAGGATTAACTGCTGGTTTAGTTAATTAACAAATTAACATTTATTTCCAAATATAGAAAAATGTAATTATCTACAGGTCAGTTTACAATGTCCAGTTCTATATAGTTATCTAATAGTTAGTTAATTGACATTAAAACCTAAAATGTAGAAAAATAACTTACGAAAAAACTAAAACTCTGAAAGAATCTAATTACGAAACAACGTCGTGATTTATTGAAACTCCTATAATCGCAATTCACGCCTGGTAATTTCTATAAATTATTGCTAAATAATGTAATGTTTTTTAAAAAATTAACATTTAAAATAATTTGTGTGCTAATTTGTCAATGAATTGAGATTATAATCCACTATATGGAAAGATTCAGTAATAATTCAGTATAATTCGAACCAGTCACTTAACCAAACATTGAGCAAAAACTTAATTCGAGGCAAATTGATCTGAAAAGCAACATAAGTAAAAAAGAAAAGAAAACTCAGGAGTCGCTGTCGGATAAACAAAATCTCCTTGCTTACATTTCAACTCCGATGAGCACTGCCTTATTGCGCAACGACTTGCCAAGCTAAACTTGGTGACGCTCTTTTTTTTACAGTTTGCGCCGCTCTGTCTAGATATATAGCAGTTACACTTAATAAAATTGTTAATGTCATTTAATCCGATTATTTCTATATATTTTGAGGTCTCAGTCCATTTTCAAATGTATCAGACATTGTAAAAGTAGAAATTCGAGAAAGATTGTTAAAGGTTATGTCTGAAGCGCGGCGCAGTACGGGTGCAAAACATGTGTAAAAGAAAAAGTTAGAAGCATTCGAAATGTGGTGTTACAGGCGAATGATGAGGATATCGTAGATAGAGAGGGTTAAAATGAAGAAGTATTAAAAAGAATAGGAGAACAGAGGACTTTATGGAAGTCTATAATAGGCGAGATAAATTGGCAGGACACTTCCTCGGGAATGAAGGGTCAGTCAGAGACATATTAGAAGCAGAAACAGGAGCTAAGAGGAGTGAAGATAGACCTAGATTAGATTACTGTTCACAAATAGTTAAAGACGTGGGATATTCTAGTTTCAGGGAAATGTGAAAAGATTAACTCAGGATAAGAAAGAGTGAAGGTACGTGTCTAAACAGTCCGAGGACTGACGACCTTATAATGATGATTTCTAAGAAATTTATTGATAGCTCACCGCCCCTTTTAATTTTAGTGGTTTTTGTTTATTTGTAACACAACAAATATCCCCTAAGGAGTGCGAAACCGGACGAGAGGAAGCACATTTTAAACAAATTAACTTTCTCGATGCAGAAGATGGAGATATTAAAATTCCTGCGGATCATCCGCAGTTGCGGATGCGGATGCGAATACTCTAAAGTAGAAACATATAGTTAAAGCTTATAATAATGTACAAACCAATTTGACTAGCGATCTAAATTATAATTGTGCATGTTAGTTGATAAATCAATATTCTAACCTAAAACGTAGAAAACCCTTTTTATAAGTTGGCTATAAATAATGTATCTGTACGAAACTAGAAATAATAAAGATTATTTTATATTCCCTCTCTTAATGATCAACTAGGATTTGCAACGCTTCCTGTTCGAATTTTGTTTATATCAGGAGCTATTCGTTTTATCGCATTTTATGGGCTATAACAATTTAAGAGCTGTTCTAAACAGTCAGTTAAACTTACAGTAAGTTGTTTCCGGTTCCGTTGTTGAAGTTAATAGCCTCAAGAGCAATGTAATGATCATTTATGAACTTTCCTAACTTTACTTATAATAAACGAACGAATGAATAATTTAGACTCTGGCTTTTATTCTTGTAACAGTGTAGGAAACGATAAAGACGTTATTTAAGGTATGAAACTTTTTACGACTTTAAATTTTAATTTAATGGAATGTAGGTGGATACTTTTGTTGCAAAAATTTAAAAATAATTTATATACCTAAATGACATTTATTGTTATGATTTAAAAGTCGAGCTCATTTTTTAAATTTAAACAAACTGTTTTTTACGGGGATTATTCACATGTAAAATATGGGAATGGAGTATCAGCTTAGGAAATAAAAATGAAGTTAAAATACCCTTCCCTCCTCTTTATTTCGTGTTTTTCATGTAGCCTATTTTAGGCCATCTGTATATATGTAAATGGATTGCTAAATGTGTTGCTAAGCGCAAAATTCGAGAACGGCGGGGTCAATTTCGATAATTTTTTTTAAGATACTCCTTGAAATTCGAGGAAGGTTCTTATGAAGAGAAAAATTGCCCAGAAAAACGTAAACACCAATTTCAAACTGTTCCTAGCTGTAGATTCTAGGGAATTGCTACGTGTATGACGGAGTATCGCTAGAGTACGACTCAATCGATTTGACTGATTTACTTTTTTGTGTGAAAGAAAATTTTTGGGAAACACACGGGAAAATCCGGAAATTTGAATACCTAATATTTATATATGGAAAAGTGTTCATGTTATAAATTTTGACATTTTTGCTTTTGGTCAGATTTACATGAAACTTCATTTTTATGCTCATTGGCATAAAATCAAACACCTATTTCAGCATTTTAAAAAATTCAACCTCTGCAAAAAGCTGAAACGGGATTGCAAAGATTCAATGGGACATTTTTGTTTTTGGTCCGATTTACTTGAAACTTGGTTAACAAATTCATTCAACCCCTGTTGGGTGGGGGCTGAAAAGGAGTTGCAATATTTGAATGGGACATATATTATTTGTGGTCAGATTTACTTGAAACTTGGTCTTAATGGTCTCTCGATTAATTTCTGAAAGATCTATTTCGACATTTTAGAACAGGGAAAGGTGTNGACCATAAACACCTATCTTGGCATTTTAAAAAATTCAACCTCCAAAGGGAGGGAGTAAAAAGGGGTTGCAATTTTTGTTTGGAACATATTTTATTTGTGGCTGAATTTACTTGAAACTGGTATTTATGGTCTTTGATACAATTAATCAAATGAAAAGAGGTTGTAACGTTTCCACGGGGTATATTTTATTTGTAGTCGTATTTACTCGAAGGTTGTTCTTAACACTCACTGTTGAAATTAAGCAAATACGTGTTTCGGCAAATTTTTAAAAATCAATCCTCAAGGATGAAATGTTGTTGTTACGTTTTTGAAATCTAAGATGACAACTTTACATGGAATTAAAACTTTGTAGGGGTGAATTGGGGTTATTTACTGCATAATTGTTGTTGTCAAAATCTCTAAATACAAAACTTAACCGCAAAAATACCTAAACTACTAAATAGGTGTAATACAGTGTAAACTCTTTATAACGTCACTTGATTTAAAGACAAACTCCTTAAAACGTTGAAATTCCTTAACTTTGGTTGGTTTACATTGTTTTCTATACAATATTGCACTCTATATAGCGTCACGCTCACTCTATTTAACGACAACAATGCGGCATTAGGAATCATTGAGCAGTACTTTCTAAGTTGCCGAAATAGATAAAGAGCTGCAGCTGTGTACGTTGTTGAAGAAGACGATCCTGTCCCTCCACCAAGCATCAAACAAACACTTGATGCAGCGAAACTATTAAAAAAATACTTTTTATATAATCAAATTGATCCAGCAGTATCTCAAGATATGAGTAAGATACGTAACAAAATACAATTAAAATATTGGAGCAGCAAAAAACATCAGACGAAGATAACAGGCTATACGCAATGTATGAATAATAATGTTCGTGTGCAAAATGTGTACTATATTGGTAAATGCATATTATTATAGAATAGTAAAATAATATCTTTTATTTCTCTCTATTTAACGACCACTCTTTATAACGCCGAAAAATGTTCAGTCCCTTAAGTGTCGTTATATAGAGTTTACACTGTATTTATTCCAAAATTTCGATGTGATGTCAGAATTTTGAGGTCAGATTTTGATTCAGTCCCAAATCTAGTAAACCTGCATTGTTAGCTTGTAGTAATCCCTTTTTATTAATTGTATCCTACTCTACGATTTCCACAACAAAAAATGACATACCATGGTGGTAGAAAGAACTAGAAAAAAAAAACATAAGATTTATATTTAGCCGAGTTAGATTGAAAGGGATGAATTAAGAGATGTGGGAAAAATAAAAACAAGAGACCGCTAATCAACGACGTAACCAGCATCGGAACAAATCGGTATTAAAAAGGAAGGAGTTGGAGTTTGAGAAGGTAATTTATGGCTAGAAGACAAGGGAACACGCCACTGCTCCCGATGTCGTTCAAAAGCATCGATCAAGTTTTGCACGCGATGTAACAAATGATCCTCTCCTATATATTTTCTGCAGGCACTAAATGGTTTCGCGACAGATAAATAAATCTTAAAGTGTCACAGGTATCGGCAATCGATAAATAATAAAATACATTTCACTAGGTACCTACCAGTACTTTACCTGCATCACGGAGTTCAAGTTTTATTTGTTGAATTGTAAAAATTGCCTCATTTCTCATGAAAAGAAACTCGCTATTTGAACCAGTCTCGACATCCTACAGAATTACTTAATGTAGGTCGTTCCCGAGCTTGCTTGCTTGCTTGTGCACTCCTTTTATGTATCTAACGTCTTATTAAATGCAAAAATTGTAACATTGATTTTCTAGGTAATAGAATTCTGGGAATTGTTATTTCTTTACAGGATATCAAAACAGAAGACATAAACGTTAAAAATATTTATCTTTCAATTCAAGAGACCTGCCATCATCTACATATATTCGTTACTGTATATTAGTGTGCTTTTGGAATAAAATAAAATGCTTTTTTAAAATCTCATACCAGTACAAATAGATTTTCCATGATTAAAAATCTTACTAAAATGCTTTATAGTGCCCAGAAAACTCAATAATCAATCCTTCAAACCATTTATACTATTATTACACAGATCTGCGATAAAAAAGTTTTTGTATAAATTTATCTTAAGCATGCAAATGTTGGTCTATAATTTGCAAATATAAACTTTGTTTTAACGTATCACGTCACATTTTCTTTGTATATAGATTAATATATGTATATATAGGGTTGTTCGGAAAGTCATTTCGTTTTTTCCCGACAGAGGATTTAATTGTATTCTTTTGCACCCAACTTTAAGCCGTATAATTTTTATATGCATAT
>NW_020438948.1:465799-467601 GCF_000699045.2 Agrilus planipennis
CAAAAAATATGTTTTTAAAAACAAAAAATTAAATTCTTTATTTTTATGCTGAGTACTTTTTTTTTCAACCTTTTAGTCTAGAAATACTTTACGTAAAGCCTGAAAAGATGGCAAACCTAGTAGAGGCATAAAACAAACAATAGCACAGGGTTTAGTCGCTTTGATAAGAAAAAAACAAGCTAGGTGGTGGCGTGAGACACCCGGTGCCTTTAAAACTCCAAGGACACAACAAGAATTGTTGTTTTTTAGCGTTGTCACCAAATAAGGTTTGGACAGTCCTGTTTATGAGACCGATGTCAGTCATTTGACCAAAGAAGCTAATGGATATCTCTTCAATGTTTAATTACCGCCGCCGCCAATTAAAAAAGAACAAATTATAAACTACTCCATTCATTTAAAAATTTGACCTCATAACCTTGAATAAAATTCTCTTGTTTGCATAAACAACGTTAAAATTCCCGAAAGACTAAAGTTACAGACATTTTATACAAATGCGATGTCACAATTTTAAAAACGATATAAATGAAGGTTTCAAATAAAATTCATCTATTTAGAAGCAATATCATTTTTTTTGATTGTTAACATATCCCTAACTGAAATAATTTGCTTTTATATTCCAACTGTATTTGTTTGAAAAATTCTGAACGTTTCATTTAATTGTTACTTTATAGTAATCAATTCCCTTTTTCCTGTTCACCCTTAAAGCAAATCCTGAATACGCTCATGGTTATAGACATCATCTTACTAATAGTAAGCCCTTCAATATTCCCTTATATTAATAGATAATCTGAGAAATATCTTACCTTTTGTCCTTACAATTTTAAACCTCTTGGTCCCCATGAAAAAACGTGTTGCTTTTCCATATGTCACTTGCATCTAGAGATCTAGACCGTTAAACCACCCTGCTCGGTTTATAAAAACTGCAATCTCTTAATCAATTTTCATTGCTCTTATATCCTAATTAGAAATTTTGCGAAACGGTCCAAGTACTTGCTTCTAGAAGTTTACTTTTGAAATATCCTATTTCCTGGTAATATTTTGTTTCCTTAACATTGTTTATATTTCCTATTTTGTGAAATAAAGAGACCGAAGAATTTGTATCCGGTTCACGTTCGCCAGTCAACGTTTAAATCGTATATTCAGAGAAAGGTACAGTTGCAATCGCTGTTTGAAAATAAAAATAAAAGAAATTTTAAAAGAATCCTTTTGAATCTTGTAAATTCGTTCCATTCAACTACAACCGTTGCTGACAGAAAGCAATTTACCTACTGCGGCAACATCGTGTATGATCAAACTGCTAAAGGAGTGGCTACATGATCGCATGCCAGCCGGAAAAGTTCAAAACACACCGGGAAGCTAAACGTATTTGTCACTGGCAGCATTCCGCACGACTCCGCATTGTTAATTACTTTTCTGCCTTAAAGGACACCCAATGAAAGACAAGAAAAAATCACAAATACAATGTGATCAATACAATTATCTTAGGCAAAAAAGCTAACGCGAAAATTGAAGATGCTGTTTATTTTTTATATCTAAGATGTTAAATGAGTCAAGATCGAAATAGCGGTAGAGACTAGGGTTGCTACCCGTACAGGCCTGACGCTGGAAGCTGGCGGAAATTTTAAAATGGCGTGGATGCGCGGTGGCAAAAGTAGGCAGTTTTAGGTATAAAGATTGCAGCCCTCATTTTTCAGTATTCCTATCAGGGGCGTAAATTAAATATTTAAAAATAGGGATCAGTGAGCAAGTAATAGACATACAAACAGAAGAACTAATTGTTGATGTTGGTGACAGTGATAGAG
>NW_020438948.1:468931-500298 GCF_000699045.2 Agrilus planipennis
CATTTAATTGTTACTTTATAGTAATCAATTCCCTTTTTCCTGTTCACCCTTAAAGCAAATCCTGAATACGCTCATGGTTATAGACATCATCTTACTAATAGTAAGCCCTTCAATATTCCCTTATATTAATAGATAATCTGAGAAATATCTTACCTTTTGTCCTTACAATTTAAATCTCTTGGTTCCCATGAGAAAACGTGTTGCTCTTCCACATGTCACTTGCACATACTAAGCTCAACAAATTTTGAAGAAATAACTAGCAGTAAATGTAACAATTCACTCAACAATGTAACGAAATCGGCCGCGAGGTAACAAGACTGTTATCAATACTAACGAGCACTATCGCTGAAGCACTATCGATGTAAGACTGTCATGGTCGTCCGATGATGAAATAATAAATATACTGTCCGATTGTTTACGGAGAGGTGTCAATTTTATTTCCTGTAAAAAAAGAATATTCCTAAACATCGCATTCAATTCTAACTAATTCGCTTATTTACATATATTATTTGAATAAAAGACATGTTAATTTAAGAAATGAGTTTTTAGGCACGAATAATTTTCAATAATAACCCAAACGACTTATTATGTACAATCCAAATATTTTAAATCAGCATTACGCATACTTTTCTTTATAAAACTAAACAAATAAGAGAAAAGAAACCGAGTTGTACCTATGCAATAGTAGGGAACTGAACAAAGAAATATTCGATTAGATCGAATGATCTTTTAAAAAAATACGATATTTATTAGGAACATTACCTTCAGCTTTCTTTCATGTAAATTGTAAAACTAAAATGTCGACAAAGAAACTCGTAATTTATATGTTTAGTGAACGTTTTGTCTTACCTCTCTATATGAGCTGACATGATGTCATTTTCTTTTGACAATTTTTAAGGAAGCAGAATAAATCTTACGAACTTGCATGGCGTGACATCTAGTGGAGAATAGCTGTAGCTGCAACTTAAGTAACGTTACTTATTTAAAGTAACATTTAAAAATATGAAGAAGACTTTCAGATTTTGAAAATGTTTTGAATTATTCATGTCTTTATTTGCTGCTTTCTGTTCGTTTTAATGAATAGTAAATTTTATACATGCACCTACATGTTATTAAAAATGATTACCTTTGTACGCTTTTAAATCAATTTACAATGTCCCCTTTGGTTAAAAATAATTCTCAACCGCTTTTCAACGATCAAAAGATCATTGTTTTAAAGGAAGAACTTTTCTTTTGCTTCTTGTTGGTGGTGAAAACTTTTATACTTACATGTGGTCGTCGTTCAGGGAATTTCTGTTCGAGTACTTCCCGTTACGTCGGTCTTGCTTTGCGGATGTTTTAAGAGAAAATTAAACCGGGCAGCGGAAACTTTTTATGCCCGTTTCTCTCTTCTTCTTTCGCAATCTGCTGCACCCCTACTTTCTGGGGGCGGATAGAAAATGATTTACTCGAACGCTTACCTTCGCAAAAGAATCCGAACTACTCCAGGAAGTGAACGCCAGAAACGTTTCAATTTGTTTTGTAAACCGATCCGGGTCTACTTTCAGAATGGTTTAATTTATTTTCCGAAACTGAAACTCTGGCGTTTGTTCAAAAACAGTTTCGGATGAGAATGCTTAGAAAAGAATGTGACCCTCTCAATTGAAAAAATAAAAAAAGAATCGAATCAAAAGTAGCGACGATTAAACGTTTTTGTTTGAGCTGTTTATTAGAAAACACTAATTGTTTGCACCAGTGGGTCATTATCAAAGATACTTTTTACGTAGATGTAAATGTATATGCAAATATTCAATTACTATTAATATTACCGGCATTGCGTGTAGTGAGGCTTAAACTTAAAGAGAAATGCTTCAATTATTTTTTTTTTAATAGAAGATCTGACAAGAATACTGTCACTGAATGGCATCCAGATTATGAATAATTTCTTGAAGTACCTCTTGGAGGTTCATATCCCGTAAATGTTGAACAAACTAACTCCACAAAATTTTTGTAATACTCAAAACTACTAAAAGATATTTTAATGGGCCCCTGATGCCACGGCGTCCCAGACAACTTGTACCTTTTATTGAAAGGAACTTGTCTGCCTACATTTATTTAAATGAATATAAAGGGAGGAGACGAAAAATCAGATGAGGTTGCTGATTTTCGGTATATAGAAAATCGTATAATTCTGAATGGAAGATACAGTCGAGAGATAAAAAAGGGATAGCGCAGGGTCAAGTCGTCTTTAATGAGAACGGTTAATTTAGAAATTCAAAAAAGNCTCGTAATTTATATGTTTAGTGAACGTTTTGTCTTACCTCTCTATATGAGCTGACATGATGTCATTTTCTTTTGACAATTTTTAAGGAAGCAGAATAAATCTTACGAACTTGCATGGCGTGACATCTAGTGGAGAATAGCTGTATCTGCAACTTAAGTAACGTTACTTATTTAAAGTAACATTTAAAAATATGAAGAAGACTTTCAGATTTTGAAAATGTTTTGAATTATTCATGTCTTTATTTGCTGCTTTCTGTTCGTTTTAATGAATAGTAAATTTTATACATGCACCTACATGTTATTAAAAATGATTACCTTTGTACGCTTTTAAATCAATTTACAATGTTCCCTTTGGTTAAAAATAATTCTCAACCGCTTTTCAACGATCAAAAGATCATTGTTTTAAAGGAAGAACTTTTCTTTTGCTTCTTGTTGGTGGTGAAAACTTTTATACTTACATGTGGTCGTCGTTCAGGGAATTTCTGTTCGAGTACTTCCCGTTACGTCAGGTCTTGCTTTGCGGATGTTTTAAGAGAAAATTAAACCGGGCAGCGGAAACTTTTTATGCCCGTTTCTCTCTTCTTCTTTCGCAATCTGCTGCACCCCTACTTTCTGGGGGCGGATAGAAAATGATTTACTCGAACGCTTACCTTCGCAAAAGAATCCGAACTACTCCAGGAAGTGAACGCCAGAAACGTTTCAATTTGTTTTGTAAACCGATCCGGGTCTACTTTCAGAATGGTTTAATTTATTTTCCGAAACTGAAACTCTGGCGTTTGTTCAGAAACAGTTTCGGATGAGAATGCTTAGAAAAGAATGTGACCCTCTCAATTGAAAAAATAAAAAAAGAATCGAATCAAAAGTAGCGACGATTAAACGTTTCTGTTTGAGCTGTTTATAAAAAAACACTAATTGTTTCCACCAATAGGTCATTATCAAAGATACTTTTTACGTAGATGTAAATGTATATGCAAATATTCAATTACTATTAATATTACCGGCATTGCGTGTAGTGAGGCTTAAACTTAAAGAGAAATGTTTCAATTATTATTATTTTTTTTTAATAGAAGATCTGACAAGAATACTGTCACTGAATGGCATCCAGATTATGAAAAATTTCTTGAAGTACCTCTTGGAGGTTCATATCCCGTAAATGTTGAACAAACTCCACAAAATTTTTGTAATACTCAAAACTACTAAAAGATATTTTAATGGGCCCCTGATGCCACGGCGTCCCAGACAACTTGTACCTTTTATTGAAAGGAACTTGTCTGCCTACATTTATTTAAATGAATATAAAGGGAGGAGACGAAAAATCAGATGAGGTTGCTGATTTTCGGTATATAGAAAATCCTATAATTCTGAATGGAAGATACAGTCGAGAGATAAAAAAGGGATAGCGCAGGGTCAAGTCGTCTTTAATGAGAACGGTTAATTTAGAATTTCGAAAAAGATTGTTAAGGGTGTATGTTTGGAACACGGTTAGGTACGGATGCGAAACGTGAACGGTGGGCGCGGTGGAAAAGAAGAGGTTAGAAGCGTTCGAAATGTGGTGTTACAGGCGAATGATGAGGATAGAGAATGTTAGAAATGAATAGGTGTTAGAAAGAATAGGAGAACAGAGGAATTGAATAAAAAATAGGCGAAATAAGTTGGTAGGACACCTTCTCAGGCATGAAGGTCTAGTCAGAGACATATTAGAGGCAGAAACAGGAGTTAGGAGGGGTAGAGGTAGACCTAGATTAGATTACTGTTCGCAAATAGTTAAGGATGTGGGCTGTTCTAGTTTTAGGGAAATGCGAAGTTTAGCTCAGGATAGGAAAGAGTGGAGGTACGTGTCCAACCAGTCTTAGGACTGATGACCTTATGATGATGAAATCGATTTGTAATTTTTATAGGAGTTTTTGAATTGAAGGAGGAACGTTCTTCCAAATTTTCATAGCATTTTGACATACCTCCCAAAGTCCCAAACATCCTTAGGGACGTGAGATGTTCTAGTTTGGAAATGCGAAGAATAATTCAGGATAAGAAAAAGTGGTGTCTAACTAATCTTAGGACAGACGACCCTATGATGATAAAATAAAATTTGTTTAAATGCATAAGAAATATCTATATTATTTGCTACTAATGTAATAAATTTTACAATGTTGGAATAATCTAGATAAAACATATTGTTTGTAGAATTTCCTTAGGGATTCGGAAAGGAATACTTTATTTAGTGATTTATATAAAAACCGAAGCCTAAAGTGGCCCTAAAGACGGTACTGACTGTGCCAGCCGTAATTATCACATAAGAAAATAAGGATAAGTTATCGGCCGGAAATAGAAGCCGTTTACGTCCTGGTCATTGCCATCATTGTCACAAGAAGGGAACAGTGAGTTGCTGATACTCTTGTGCGTAAATGTCTGTGTTATCCACATATTCAATAATTAATTAATGTTTTTTGTTTTTGAAATTTCGAAAGTTCTTCTAGCTATAGGGATCTTGTTTGAGGTGTGTGCCTGGACGCTTATGCGACAGAGAAGGGAACAAAAAGCAAACAAACAAAACAAACGATAATTTTTACGTAGCTACGTACTTTAGATAATAAGTACTAAAATTATTTGTACACGTGAAACCGTAAAAGCTCATTTTCTTTGGTTTAGACTAACCTACATATATGTGCAGCTTTATAGATTAAATACGCTTATAAGTTTATGCTAGGATTTATGACATGAAAGTCGAGTTAATTAAAACTAATTGTACGATAAATTTAGTGCAAGTCATATACTGACTCATTAAAAGATTATGGCAGCTTTCCTAGGATCGGCAGCGGCTTCTAAAATATCATGATTGTGCAGTTTTCTACACGCAACAGGGAAATATGCAAATGTTTTTCTTTTGACCGAAGAAAATTAGTTTGTCCAACAGACGTCCGGGTTCATGTGTAAACTTATTCGGACAACAAAATGTCATATTAATTCTGCAATTTAACTGTACTATCTTCAAAAAAGTAGGTAATGTCTATTAATAAGTACAATAAAGGATATTGTGTTATGTAAAGTAATGGTAGAGTCACTCCTAGTTTCTAAAACTAACTTTTGCCCTTTTTAATTGTGGGCATTATTAACGCCAGATTGTCTCGTGCAGTGTTTCACGAACTTCCATGTTCTTGTCTTTTCTTGTTGTTGTCTTGTTTTTGCTGTGAGAAGAAGACAGGAAATGTGCAAGCAAGAAAAAGACAAGACAAGAGTTTCTCGCAGCAAGAAGCAAGAATTGTGGTTTTTGGGGTATAAGTTTACAATGTATTAAAACGAAAGAGAGCAAGCAAGTTTTGATATAGACCATCAACTGAAAAACGTGTAGTACACGTAAAGGACACCCAATGANACTAATGTAATAAATTTTACAATGTTGGAATAATCTAGATAAAACATATTGTTTGTAGAATTTCCTTAGGGATTCGGAAAGGAATACTTTATTTAGTGATTTATATAAAAACCGAAGCCTAAAGTGGCCCTAAAGACGGTACTGACTGTGCCAGCCGTAATTATCACATAAGAAAATAAGGATAAGTTATCGGCCGGAAATAGAAGCCGTTTACGTCCTGGTCATTGCCATCATTGTCACAAGAAGGGAACAGTGAGTTGCTGATACTCTTGTGCGTAAATGTCTGTGTTATCCACATATTCAATAATTAATTAATGTTTTTTGTTTTTGAAATTTCGAAAGTTCTTCTAGCTATAGGGATCTTGTTTGAGGTGTGTGCCTGGACGCTTATGCGACAGAGAAGGGAACAAAAAGCAAACAAACAAAACAAACGATAATTTTTACGTAGCTACGTACTTTAGATAATAAGTACTAAAATTATTTGTACACGTGAAACTGTAAAAGCTCATTTTCTTTGGTTTAGACTAACCTACATATATGTGCAGCTTTATAGATTAAATACGCTTATAAGTTTATGCTAGGATTTATGACATGAAAGTCGAGTTAATTAAAACTAATTGTACGATAAATTTAGTGCAAGTCATATACTGACTCATTAAAAGATTATGGCAGCTTTCCTAGGATCGGCAGCGGCTTCTAAAATATCATGATTGTGCAGTTTTCTACACGCAACAGGGAAATATGCAAATGTTTTTCTTTTGACCGAAGAAAATTAGTTTGTCCAACAGACGTCCGGGTTCATGTGTAAACTTATTCGGACAACAAAATGTCATATTAATTCTGCAATTTAACTGTACTATCTTCAAAAAAGTAGGTAATGTCTATTAATAAGTACAATAAAGGATATTGTGTTATGTAAAGTAATGGTAGAGTCACTCCTAGTTTCTAAAACTAACTTTTGCCCTTTTTAATTGTGGGCATTATTAACGCCAGATTGTCTCGTGCAGTGTTTCACGAACTTCCATGTTCTTGTCTTCTCTTGTTGTTGTCTTGTTTTTGCTGTTAGAAGAAGACAGGAAATGTGCAAGCAAGAAAAAGACAAGACAAGAGTTTCACGCAGCAAGAAGCAAGAATTGTTGTTTTTGGGGTATAACTTTACAATGTATTAAAACGAAAGACGAGAGCAAGTAAGTTTTGAAGTAGACCATCAACTGAAAAACGTGTAGTACACGGTTTAACGTAAATAACTTCAAAAATATAGAATCTAATCTGTGGTGGATAATTTTTGATATGTAAAAAACTTGGTGGAATTAGTTTTTCCAACAATTTCAGGGCCCCCCTATTGAAAATTATCTGCCGCTTTCAGGGGCGCAACAACGTTACAATTTGACTGGGTGCTCACCAAAAAAAGAGTTCTCATCATAATATATAAACGACTAGAAAAGGTCATTAATGGAACTAACTGGAAAAATCGAAAAAAATAAGTTAACAAATCTCATCATAATAGTATAAATGACTAAAAAAAAAGATCATTTCGGCTGTTCATTTACGAACTTGAACTATTTGAAACGAGTTATTATCTGAATCGACGGGAATTGACTGGGTGCCCAACCCAAATCGAGTGGGTGCCCAACCCAATCCAGTGGGTGCTCAACCCAATCGAGTGGATGCCCGGGCACCCGTGGACCCCGCTTGTTCCGCCCCTGGCCGCTTCTGTTTCCGACATTTCAAGCAAATATTTATGATTTGATGCCATTTATTTTTCTATCATTTATGATTATAAGATAAAGCGTCCAATAAACTGATCATTTTGTCAGCTTGCATGCAGTTACGGTGTTTTTGTCAATTTTTATATTTTGAACAATATTATTTGAGACTTTTTTAAAAGTTTATACCCAGATCTCACATCACTTAAAGCTAACACTGTGAAGTCCCACGAAATTACTATTTGTATAGTGTATACTTTGATATTCCCAGTGTATTCCACTATTTCGCATACGGTACCTATGCAGATTCGTTTTCGGGATTTCAATCTTCTTTGTTTTCCGTGGGTTTAGATCCTCGGCACTTTGCTCGTAATGATTGAAAACATGTTGGGTTCGCTCAGTCTACTCTTTAAATGGGATGCAAAAAAAAAAAATTGTTAATTGAGTTTCAGTTTCTGATCATTCCAGTACAGACAGTTATTACCCCGTAGGAAAAATTTCCATTCCATTTCCATTAAAAAAATGCCATTTAATTACCACTGATAATAATTAATGGTAATAAATGGAGAATTGCCAATGGGATGAATAGAATTTCCACTAGAATTCTAGTGGAAATCCCATTCCCGAACTCAGTGGGATTTTCATTGCTGAACGCAATGAGAGTTCCGTTGCGTTCCATTGGAACTTCCATTCCTGAATCCAATGGAAATTCTAGTGACAATTCTTTATTTTGACGTGACAACGTCTTATAATTCGATGGAGCCGGCTGCACGCACGAAAAAACATGACTCATGCGGCGTTACCTCGCTCTGAGGCGTTCCATTTAAGGCTTGAAGTGCAAGCGAGAGCGCGGAACGAGCGACAAAGAGGCACAATCGGCCTCCGCGTTCGGCAGCGTTCGACATCTGTCTCTCTCCTACTTGAGTGAGCGATGCGTCCGCGTGGACAGCTGCTATACAATAATACATTTCCATTTACCTCCTTCTCTATATCCATACAAAATATCTATCAAACAAATAAAATTAAAATTTTCTTTTGAAAAATGAAACCATTCCATCAGTATTTTCTTATGACGTTGTCACGTTCAACTATCGTCAGTAAACCGACTTTACAGACAACCGATTTTTTTACCTTTAATTATTATTACTGGTAATTAAATGACATTCGTTTTAATCAAGATGAAATATGAAGCAAAAAATATGAATTACATGACAATTATTATTCCAAATAATGTCTTGTTTATTATTTTTACAACTTGCTTTGACAATCACATTAACTTCAGCAGGTTGTTCTTTATTTTTTATTATAAGTTGTAATCATCTCAAACCAGATCTTCCCCATTTTTAGGTACCCAATTGTTTTTCCATTTATATTGAATGGTTTTAAATAGAATTTATAAATTTTACATTAGTTCCCATTGAAAAGCAATGGAAATTTTTCCTATGTAAATATTAATGGAATTATTGTAAATGGAAACAATCATTTTTCCACTTATGTCAAATGGGTTTGAATTGAATTTACAAATTTTCCATTGATTCCCATTGAAGTTCAATGGAAATTTTTCCTACGGGACATGATCTGTAATAATTACTAACTTTTAAGAGACTTTTCTATGTTATAAAGGCTATGGATTCATTCCCAAGGTAAAGGGTTTTGTTTATATGACGTAACAGTTAGTCTGTTGGTAAGCCTGTAGGTAGTTGAATTAAATAAATTCATGGATACGATAAAACTTTGAAAATGACTTTCGGAACAGATTGTACCTTTTGAAATGTTTCAAAGTTTCCTGTAATAACGCGTGATTCAGCTTCTTCAATTTCAAGTTGTACATTTAGAGATGTGCCGCGTATTCCCAGTAGGAATAGAACTTCCGCTCCCGTAAGATCTCCCTTAAATGGATGTTGTCTTGAACGTTGTAGCCCATTAAATATTCGTGAACTGTCGTTGCACGGGTTGCAATAAATTTTGCAACAGCCAGTGCATCGGAAAGGGAGAACAGTGAGAGGCTCGATTGATACGGCACCACCATCGTCATCGATGGTAGAACAGTGAGGACAAAAACATACAAGAGGGGATCGTTATTTATGTCTCGGTCTACGTCGATACATTTCTCGCCACAGTTCTGCCACAAAAATTCATTCTATTGCATGACGGCCCCCAACAATGGAATATTCTTTTCTTTATTGCCCACACAAGTTATTTCTCCCGAGCGGCCTATAAATTCCCACCGACTGGAATTCTGGCTGTAATGTTTCCCTGCTATTACCTAAATGTCCAATAATATTTAAGGGTTGTATTTCTTCTGCGCTTCCACGAATTATTGATGGTTTTTCAATCCCAGCATAAACTACTGAAAATCACGTATTTCGTTTCTCTGGGATTATTTGTTTTTGTTTTTTTTTTTTATTACATGCATATTGCACCGAATTTATTTCAATAATTACTTATAGTATGGATCTACGGTGAGAGGGGGGTGGTAATGGATGAAGGAGGTGGCGACGACCTTGTAGAAGACTGAATAAGTGCTCTTAGGCTGGGGCAAAGACGTGGAGGTGTAGTGGAGATGAAACTCCAACTTTTTAAATGAAATTAAAAAGGCAACCCAAAAAGATTTTCGGTAGATCAACCTTGTTGGTAGAATAATAATGGGAAAACGAAGAAAACCAGGACAATAAGTTTTTTGTTAGCGTTCTGCCTAATTCTTTCTCTGCTATTCCGCTTAATTGACAAAACACTACTGTAAGAAAGTAAATAAAAGTAAAACAAAAACACCGGTATAAAAGGGAAGAAAAAGTAGGGAAAGAGCGAATATAAAGATAGGAGATGAAAAATTAGGTATTTAGGAAGTCGGATAAGTCAGGACGGAAGGAGTAGTAGGGATATAAACCAGAGGATAGCACAGGGTCGAGTCGCCTTCAATAAAAAGAAGTCACTTCTATGCTCGAAAAAGGTTGTTAAAGGTGTACGTTAGATTTAGATTAGAACCCCCGCCAAACTCCTGGCAATAACCCGTACAATACCAGACGAATACTCCGAATATTTAGACAACCTCCCTCCTTCAATAAAATAACATAACAATCCTAAAATCCTACAAACACACAACCATCATCACACTCAAACACACACACACACACCTACACACACACACACACACACCTCAACAACTCAAACCATAACCACATAACACTACCAAAATCACACCGGCTGAAGAGGACCCTAGTTGGTCCTAAAACGGCCTGAGGTAGAGGGGTTTTAGTCGGTAGGTCCGAGGACTTCTTCCTCGGGAATCCGACACTACCCACTCCTACGGACGGCTGGGTGTCTTCTGAAGATTTCCCCTCTTCCACGAAAACATAAAAAAAAAAAAAATTTAGATTAGAAGCGTTCGAAATGTGGTGTTACAGGCGAATGATGAGGATACCGTGGATAGAGAAGGTTAGAAATGAATAGGTGTTAGAAAGAATAGGAGAACAGAGGACTCTATGGAAGTCAATAAGAAATAGGCGAGATAGGTTGGTAGGACACCCTCTCAGGCATGAAGGTCTAGTCAGAGACAGGGTAGAGGTAGACTAAAATTAAATTACTTTTCGCAAATAGTCATGGATGTGGGATGTTCTAGAACCTCAAGGTAGGAAGGAGTGGAGGTGCGTGTCAAAACCTGTCTTAGGAGTGACGATCTTATAATGATGATGATGATGATTCTGTCTAAACTGTCGGCAAACATAATTTTCTCTTCTAGCAACACTCATTGTCAGTCTAAAGTTTTAACAGACTTCCAAAAGTGTATTGTCCAGATTAATATCTGCTTTTGATTTTATGTTGACTTAAATATATTTTTAAATACTGAGGGTTAACTTTCCGAATGTAAAGGTCCGACCAATTATAGCCGTGAAAAGGTTAAAGTCGTACTTTAGCTATTTTAGTGGCACTTTGCAAAGTATGGCGGTACTTGGAGTGATTTTAATTTTATAAAGTGAACATTTCAGTTTCGGAACGCGAACTCCTTTACGTGAAAGAACCTCCAGGTGCCGTTCCATTAAATAGATGGGCAGCAAACAGCCGCGAGACACGTCTGATATCAAAAACAGTTTGCTGTGTCATCTTTCTGTGCGCGTTCAAGGAAACGAAGCAATTTTTGAGTCGATTTAGGGAGCAAGTTCAGCCATAACGGGAGGTGTTCCGCCATTCTCTTTTACCCTACTCGTTTATATTCACTTTCCCCTCCGTTTGTTTGCAATTTTGAACGGTAATTGAGCAAGGTCGGCTGTGTAAACGGCGCAATTCGTGATCCATTTCGAAGGCGTAGTTTATTCTGTGTACCTACTTTCTAGGCATTTTCCATTCCGTTTACTACCTTATTTCAGTTCATTTTATATTCGGTCGTAGGAGTACCCATCCCATTGAATTCGAATTGGTCAATAAAACATCATTTTAACAAAACTGACCGAAAACCAATACAAACTTTTTAATAGAGGCACTTCCGTCTTTTATTTTATAATCTAATCAAACCCTGTCGTTACAATGGAATTGAAATATTGAAATCGCCTTTGGTTGGTAGTTGTATCGAGTCTAATGTTTTGCTGACGGTAAGCGTCTTCAAACTTCACTGTTTGGATTATGTATAGGTACAACTTCAAAGTATTTCTAGAAGACGTGGCGTTCTTGCAAAACTAAATGGTAAATGCGAATTTCCTTTAATGTACTTTAGATTGTGTTGAGAATAATCTGATGCAGGTCGAAGCAAAATTATAACAACTTATTTAATGTAGGTCTTCTTCTACCCCTCCTAACCTCTGCTTCTGTCCTATTAATCACAAAATAATTCATTAGCTTTATTATTATTTAGAAGCGATTAGGATTTTAGAATAATTAGGTTCTAATGCGTCAAACATTTTAACTAGAATTGTACAGAGAAGGATAGAAAATAGGGTGGAAGAAATTTTAGAAAAAGGCCAATTCGAGTTTAAAAGAAACAGGAGTCATATTATCTTAACGGATATTAGTTGAGAAAAGGTCGTATAAACTTAGGATTCATAGTTCCAGAAAAAGCTTTTTAGATGTTAGAATATTTAAAGAAACATTAAATTATTTTAATTAGCCATAATCTGACCGCTTGTTTGGACGTAGGTCGACATTTAGTAAGTGGTCACTAGGCGATTTCCGTCATTCAGACACGTTCGATTCTTAAGTTTACCCAAAAGATGCGTTAAGTTTTTCCCGAATTTTCAAATTTTTAGAGCAAATTTTTCAATTTTTTTCCTAAAAAAATTATTCGGACTTTTACGAGCATTCTACATCATTGAATTTTTATTTATACAGACTAACGCATTAATATCCTCTTTTTGAATATTGTACACTGTAACCGATGTTAAAATAATTGACTTTAAATTTCTATATACTTAAAACGGTTTCTCATAAAAATAGCTGTTTCAGATTGATGGTGTGGTGAATGAATAGACGTGAGACTGAATTTATGAGTGCTTGAGATTCCTCTTGAGGTATAGAATTCAACAGTAAGTAAAAATTTCATTATATACGTAGTTACATACATAAGCTTCCAATACCTTTTTCTCACAAATTCTTTCATAACAAGCAGAACATGTCATTGAGAAGTGAAAAATTGTCATTTTAAGTTCCTGTAAACACAAGAAGGAGGAACAGCTGCGGGAATTTTATATTTGCTCTTTTTATTACGCCACGTCTAAGCTGAAGTTTTTCATTTAAAGTGATATCCAGATGCCATCGGATTGACACTGACTTGTATGAATGCGATGGACTTTCAAATAGCAATAAATTGAACTCTTCTCGAAGTTACTTAAAGGTCGATGTCCCTTAAATGTCTTTAAACTTTTTCAGAACAATGAATGAGAGAAACCCCTGTTTCTGCCAGTGAAAGGATTAGACTTAATTTAGGATAAAAATCTTAAAATACTCATCTTTCTGTTGCCACTGACACGAATGCTCTTCGCTATTACGTTGAATGTAAGCTATAAGGGACGGCGTAAATCGAATCGATTGAGGCTAATGGGCAGTGGTCGAAGATAACGTAGAGTTCGTGTTCTAGGTTATTTCTTGTAAAGTTCCATGGTATTAGATGAAATAGTTTGAGTTTCAGGGTAGTGTTTCTTCATGTTTAGTATTATAATTAGCATCTTTAATTGATGACCATGGTGCGGAACGCAATCAAGATGCAATCTTTCATCATCGCTGTAGGAACTGTAGGTATTACCCCAATGAAGATATCTCTCACTGTAAACGAAACGTCTGTGAATGACCTATTCATGTGCCTTCATGAAATACAATTTTCATCAATTGGTGGTTTTCCTGATTGAGGAGCTACTTTTTGGGAGACATTTACATAAACTATTTTCTTATTTCTTAAAACTAATGCCTATATGTATATAAGTAATTTGAAAAATGTAAAAAGGAAATTATTGATGCTTTAATCAATCATATGGTGCAATTTCAGAGTGATTGATTGGATAACAATCGAGATATTCGTAGTCAAAGTAGTAAATTCTTTAATTCTTTTCTTCAGTCTCAAATTATTTCCTGAATTTTATTCTTTGATGCCCATTTTTGCTGTTTCTTCACAATCTTGTAGCCTCAAAATGTCTCTTCCTGCTGACTACATGTTCTGCATTTTCATTCAATATTTTTTATCAAGTGTTTGTTTTTTTTTGCCTTACAATACAAGATATTTACATTTACAAATTTATGGACGATTCTGCAACAATAGTCATAACCCTCAGGATAATTGGTACGTGAACTGCTTTAAGTTCCGCCCATTTGTGGTATATTTAATGTTGCCCTTTAGGAAAGATCCATTCTGCATTTTTAATGAGAGTCCCTATCTATACAAATAGCTGATCTATTTGAGAACGAAACATTTCTCTACTTTATTTCCTGGAAACGAGTTTCAATTCCGCATTCAATTGAAAGTGCCCTCCAGACGGTGCATCTGCGCACCTGATCTTTCTGTCCAAGAAGAACGATTCGGTCTATTATATTTTTCCCAAAGGAATACAATATTCCATCGTTAGGTTTCGATTGCATCAAGACGTACACCTACCTATTTTAAACGTCAGGATTACTACCAGTGACGTGGAAGTAAGAGTAGGAACAAGTTTATTCGCAAAATTTGAAAATATTTGATGATTGTTGATGTGGTTGACATTGACAAGTTTTAAGAAATTGCTAAAACAATTGTTTAATTATTACGCTAAAAGTTGAGAATTTTATTTAATTAAAATGAAGATAGAAGGACATTAACCTTTTGATCAACTGGATCTCGATTTCGAATGAGTGTGATTGATAATATAATTAATTGAATGTAAGTAATGTAATGTAACTCCAAAGATTGAAGGTCGAAGTCAACTCATTTACCCATTTACTTTCGTCCAATTATTTGAAAAAGTTGGACGATTGGATCTATGAAGTGCATTCTTCGGCTTCAAGACCAAGAAGCTCAAAATCTGTTAATTAACTGCAATCCATCACATCAACGAAAAGAAAAGATTTAGCCAGAAGTTCACCAATTGGCACCCGCATCGCTATGCTGAAGGCTATGTCACGGCGCTTATACTTAAACTTTTGAACGTTGTTGTTCCATTAGGTATTCACACTCAATCAATGATTATCAAAGAGAGGATTGTTGTGATCGATTTGGTATCATCTGATGTGAGACATATAATGAGCGATTAATTTTGAAATCGGCCATTTATTTTCTCAATTATTTATTCTATTTTTGATCCTTTTTACCAAATATACAAATTACACACTTCTTTGTCGGCATTCTTTTCTTTTTATATTGCACGAACGAAAATGCATTATTTGGCCAACCTGTGGTATAAATTACTTTGTCTGAAATTATCACCTGCTTCTCTAAAGACTATCCTAAATTTACCGAATTCCCAAAATCATCATCATGAGGTCTTCAGCCCCAACTTTCACTTCTTCCTAACTTGAGACAATCTTCGCATTTCTCGGAAACTCGAAGAACATATATCTTTACCTATTTGCCAACAGTAATCTACTTTTATCCCTCTTAGGTTCCGTTTCTGCTTCTAATATGTTTCTAACTAGTGCTTTATGTTTGCGAAGGTGTCCAACCACCTTACCTCTCTCATTTCTTATTGATTTTCATAACACGCTCTCTTCTACTCTTTGCAATATCTCCTGTGGTACTTTTAATATCCTCTGATAACACCACATCTCAAACAATTATCTACTGAATTAATAGAATATCCCTGTGTTCGCATTTCAACTCGCCACCAGTGTATTATATTGGCAAGCATAATATTTTATACGTGTCCGTCACATGTTGTTTCAAGTTTATGTTCCAGAATAAATATCGCACGTGAATGACGTTCAAAGAAAGGTGGTGAAATCTGGAAGTTGTACAAACATGAGCACTTTCTTTAAAAGCTTATGCGTCGACTTCAAAGCGGTCGCAGTACGTATGTGTGTATTTGGCATCAAAGGGGAGAGTTATGACGGAGCCCGACCTTCTTTCCGTCTCCCGCTTCGCTTCGAGGTTAACATATTCGACCTGGAAATATTTACAGCGAGTTGCAGGAACGCAGAGTAGCTTTTGAAGTGCACAAATGCGCAAATAGTAACTAAAAAAAGTTTCGCTGTACGTTCAAAAGAAAAACAGCCAAGGAGGCTGTGGGTAAAGTGGTTGCCGACGGGTAAGTAATATCTGACGGAAGTTTTCAAATATCTCGAACGTTTTCGATTGTTTTGTTACCCACTCTAAACCGTTTTGTGCTTTGCGTCGTTTCAGTAACAGGGCACGAAGTTTTACAGGGAATTAAAGGCAGTGAAGATAAGCTGAACAAATACACGCCGGTTAATAACACTGGTTTCGAGTATCTCTGAACTATAGTTGCATATATCGAATATCGTTGATGATTGAATATTGACAACTGAAGATGACTATGACAACTTCAAATTTCTTTTATGACGACGTGAAAACAGAAAGAAAGTGAAAGATTATCTGTGGAATATATTACCGTAGCGTTTGCCTGAATGATTTGAGGAAACCATAAAACAATTTCAATCAGAAGTGGAACGGATGTCCTTCCGAATGCTAAACTATTACCTAAAGTTCAAACAACATGTCAAGTTAGTGGCAGTAGTTCTTAGGCTTTCACGGCCGGCGTATATCGATGCGGTGTCTTCTTCCGGCCTTTTTGGTCGTGGCCCGTGGAATTTTACTTTTTCAAACGTTTCGCCGTTCTTTGCTGATGGCATCTTCAGTGGTGACTGCGCACTGACAGCACCAGCCGGTGAAACGTTTCGAAAAGTAAAATTTCAAGGACCACGGCCAAAAAAGCCCGGAAGAAGACAACGCATCGAAGTTAGTGGCAGTAGATACAGGCTGATCCGTTTCTAGTTTTACCTTCTAAGTGTGATGAAAAAATGTCCACTTTTTCATATACATGTCTGGGCACGATGCCTTCTACACTATATATCTGATCAATATTCCGGAATGTTTGAAGAGTAAGATCCAAAGGCATTGTAGAGTGCATTTCGTGATAGCACCACAACGTAGGGGGTGTAACAAAAAGTACCCCAGTTAACTAGCCGTGAATGGTTGAGGACAGTTGTCAGTTTGGCAGCCGCGTTATATATGCGCCGTTAGTTGTAGTAAACGTCAAGTGACGAAACACTCATACCTACCGTGACCTTCGCAACAGTTGATACACAGACAAGTCAATTGTACGTTATTATTAGTAGCCTGAACCTCAGCAGTTACTACTCGATTTTCACAGTTGACAGCAATGACAATGAGCAGTTGGGGCTTTCGGTAAAGTCATTACTCTCATGTTTATATATACTACTGAGCGGTGCAAGATGGCTCATTTTATATCTTTTTCATGTACCTATTTCTCCCTTAATTTTTTCGGAATACCTATTAGACATAGTGTAGGTATATACTCAACTTTAATAACTAAAATTTAGTTTATTATATTATTTTCGTTTGATGTACGATTGCATACTAACATGTAACGTATCAATATTTTATTTACTGGATTGATTGTGTATGGAGAGTGAGATCCCTGGTTTGCTTCCAGATTCGATTTTGTAGTCACAACGTTAAGCGAATGCTCCACTGTCCGTCGAAATAAACTTCAAAATTTATTCATGAACTTGAAGACGCGCTTGTGCCAATTGAATTTTTCCATGGAAAATGTAAAGTACGCGAATATTTGCTGGGTACACATCCCCAACCGAATAAGCATCCCAGTTTCCGTTGAATTTCTCATTAATATGTTCTATTTCGAATTCGCCAGCTAGTTGAATTCATTGAACATGTATAAATACATGTATGTATAGGTACGTGTGTGTATATGTATGAACATAGCGTAATATATGTGTGGCAATCCGTGCACACTCGTAATTGTGCATACGTGCAGTCCGCATGCATTAAAATCGTACAGCTTTGGAACGACCCAGTCGCGAGGTGCATTGTTCTGTACCAATTTGCGACATTCACACAGGCACTGGTACCGGCTAATTAATAGTAACTTAGTAGTAGGCAAAGTTTTCATTAGCAGCGCCGTTATTCTGTACGGGTGCCGTCGCACCGCCGCCCCTTGCTTTGTCTAATTCGGATTGGCAACGTAGGTGAATTGTAAAATAGAAATACGCTTTGACGCTATTGTTTGCTTTACGGTTTAATACGTTAAATACATATTTCAGAAAGTATGCATCCGATATTTTTCAAAAATTGGCTTCTACCATTAATGGGTCGTTATTAAATCGGATTCGGAATTTTTATCGAGAACAGAAGACAGCAAAAACAGTTTCTCTGAAAACGCTGCAGGTATGCCAAAAACAATTCATCATCTTCCACCTCCACTCCTTTCTATCCTGAGCTAAAACTAAAACATCCTACATCCTTAACTATTTACGAACAGTAATCTAATCTAAGTCTACCCCTTTCTCCTCTTAACTCCTGTTTCCGCCTCTAATATGTCTCTGACTAGACCTGACATGCCTGAGAAGGTGTCCTAGCAGCCTATATCACCTATAAAATTCCATAAAGTCAGTCCACTGTTCCCCTATTTTTTCTAACACATCTTCATTTCTAACCTTCTTTATCCACGGTATCCTCATCATTCGCTAGTAACACCACATTTCGAACGCTTTTAACCTTCTNATCTAGACCTGACATGCCTGAGAAGGTGTCCTAGCAGTCTATCTCACCTATAAAATTCCATAAAGTCAGTCCTCTGTTCCCCTATTTTTTCTAACACATATTCATTTCTAACCTTCTCTATCCACGGTATCCTCATCATTCGCCTGTAACACCACATTTCGAAAGCTTCTGACTTTTTCTTTTCCGCAGCGCCCACCGTCCATGTTTCGCACCCGTACAGCGCCGACCTCCAAACATAGGTACTCCTTTAGCAACCTCTTTTGAATTTCTAAATTAAGCGTTCGCGAGCATAGAAGTGATTTCTTTTTATTGAAGGCTACTCAACCCTGCGCTATCCTCTGCTTTATTTCCCTACTACTCCTTCCATCGTAACTTATTTGACACTATATATTGTATCTACCTAGATAAAGGAAAAATCTGGATCCATGTTGCGCTAGTCAATCTGGAGTTCAACCGGGAAACATGGACAAACAACGTGTAGGAATTTCTTCATCCTACTCTTAGTCTATGTCTAATATGTGATTCGTCGCGGCTCCAGTCGTCATCAGCCACGTTTTGCATGTAATCAGTATTGTATTTTAATATAATACTCGTTTCTTATAACAGCAATGACGAAGTCTAATCAGAGCTAAATTCCACAATAATAATAATTAATTCCAAAAACATAATTGTTTATTTTGTAACTAATATTACTTCAAGGATACAGAGTTGAGAATAAACTATATATTAATATTATCTTGTCGATTCACCTAACTAATCCATTACACATATAACATGTATGTTTATATATGGTTACCAATTTATTTTATCTTGTAAGTATTTAATTATTTATTAAAGGCAAAAGTTATCCCCTCGCCTTCCTGCCATCAGCCCATACCTACATATATGTATTTTGTTTTTCCCTTGTTATTAATTTATAATTAAAACGTTTTTTCATGCTTATATTCTGTTGTTATGAACCCCGATAAATTAATTAAATCTCGGACCATGTTTCATAAATGTAACAAAACGTTACTCCAAACCAATTTATCAGTGTAAGATCGGTTATTAATTAATAAAAGTTCTTAATTAACTTTATTGATTTTGGCAGCTACAAAACCGGCATTTTCAGCGTGTAATTGATTAATTAACAACATAAAAAATAATATCCTTTATATGGGTTTTGATTTGCGACATTCGATGGCAGGTTAATACCTAATAAGTTTTGGTTACATGATATTACATCTGAATGGCAATTTGTTCAATCAAAAATACGTAATGAGTTTTTTTAATTAAGGAAGTTAATTTTCTTTTTAATAAACTTTACATCTAAAAATATCTTATAAAATGAAAGCCAAAATAATGCTTAATGAAATTACATAAAAGGTCTCTTATTCAAGTAGGGAGAGGTTTCTTGTAAAAAGACGGTTAGTGTTGTAGGAGTTGTCTACAGCGTGCTAATGAGACCTAAAGAGATTGAAATTGCGATCTGTGATGTTTGACGGAATATTGAATAAGATCTTTTGGGTAACTCATGAACAACTCCAATGTAAAGCATCCATTTTAGTAAAAAGGCTCATTAAAGCCTGTAGAAGTTTTACAACAGGCACAGATTTTGCCATTCGAACATTTTAGACCTAAATGTGGAACAAGTGGAAGAAAAGAAAAAATTTACGATACATTATGCAGAAACATTAATAAAATACGTTATAATCTGTGCGGCTAGGATTGGGTTATTTCCCGCGGATAAAGCAGAGCGTTACTTCTATTTCGCCACGTCCATTAGTACAAGATCGTATAAGTGGCTTACAAACAGGCAATTACCTTAATTGCAATAGCATGACGACAATAGCGCGATTAGTGACACAAAATGGCTCCTAAGATCCACAACTGCGAAGGAATAAGAAGAAGCGAAGGTGTGGTGCTTGGACCGAGTGAAGCGCCTTCAAGAGAAACACTTAGAAACTAAATGCATTTGTCACTGTCGACGTCTCATGTTGAATTAATCCTTCCCACAGGGTAAATACAACCTACTACAACATATTATAGAAATATATTACTTTTATGTACTGTACATAGACTTTACATTAGATCCAATAATATTACAGATGATGGAAGCAAAAATTGACTGTAAAATATTTCGTCTCTAGATAATAGTGTTCCAGCACGAAGTGGTCGTGCATTATTATCTCCATTTTACCAACGCGAAGTGTCCTTCTTCTTTCAAATTATAACCAGACAATTCTTTACATAGTGCAGTAGACGTTTTAACTACACCTCTCGTCATTTTGCCTAAGTGCATGCTGGTATTTAATATGCAAGGCGTACAGAATGGAATCAAAAATTTCTGTATGCATAAAATGGATCGTTCTCTCCAAATAATTTTCAGACAGTTCTCCAGAGGAATGAGCTTCTATCTTTGGGCACTTTAAACTTTATTGATCTTGCTTGTGACCTTTTCAACTCATTTCAAGAGAATATCTTATTCTTAGCGGGCGGATGGAAAATAAACAGCTCTTTAATCTTGAATTCGTTAGTAAACTAAAAAATACGTTTTTTGATCGTTTCCTATTGGATTTCTCGCGTCAGAAAAGGGAATTTATTTAAAAGGAAGCAGGCGTGGGTGTTATTTTCACGATTCAATATTCTTTTATACGAGTGTGCATAAAAAATAAAGCCTTAATCGCTTTAGACTTTATTACAATATTTTTATAATCAGTTTTCTTTTTGTCAATAAATTGTATTTTTTGAATAAATGTAACCACTGCTCAAAAGTATAAAGTTGTTTGTGAGTTGTAGATATGGTGCTTTCTTAAACATAAAATACTGTTTAAAATATTTTCTTTACAAACTGTATCGTGAAAACATTTTCCCATTTCCTTTGTAAGGTAAATTATTCAAAGCAATTTCAATATTCTTTTGAAAGCACTAAACAAGAGGGCGTTATGGAAGTTAATAAGAAATAGGCGAGATAGGTTGGTAGGACACCTTCTCAGGCATGAAGGTATAGTTAGAGGCATATGAGAAGCAGAAATAGGAGTTAAATAGAGAAGAGGTAGATGTAGTTAGAGTATTGCTCACTAATAGTTAAAGATGTGGGGGATGTTCTAGTTTTAGCGAAATACAAAGATTAGTTCAGGTTATTAGGAACGAATGGAGTTGCGTATCCAACTAGTTTTAGGACTGCAACCTTATGATGAAGAAACAACTAAGTGTTATGAAAACGCTTGTTTTCGACTCGCACTACTAGTCATGATTAAACAAAACCTTTGGCAGGTACTGTATGTAAAAGTATGTTTAATGAACGTCCTGCGTATCCTTCCTACCTACGATTTTGCCAGCGCGCATCCAAGACATTATAAGGGGCACATCGCTAAAGAAAGTAAATGAAGTATACCTTACCTACTTAACTACCTACTGCAGCAATCCATAATACCCATTCGTAGCTGCGACCATGACATAATATTATCAAGCGATAGCTTCCTTAGTTTGAAGATTGGTATTCTAAAATGGCATTTCACTCCAATTAAAATAGATGTGAAATCAATTAATGAATTGTGGTTCATCGAGTCTGATTAGTTTCACTTTCGATTCGCTTTACATTCTCCGATAGAATCAAGCCAAATGTTGCGATTACTCAATTGCAAGATAGCGGTCCGTTGAACGTTACGATAACATTTGTTATTTCCATTAATCAAGTCGTTAATGGCTTTGATAAATGTACAATTTATATTTTGGTCCAAAATCTACAAATTATGGATGTTGTAGAACCGAATGGTTCAACGTATATGTCACTGGAAAGGATTTAGAGATTGATATATTCGACAGCTGCGATAAAATAGCTAAACTGCATTGGATTTTATTTGATTCGTCATCAATTCCATTGTAATAGGTGTACATCGATATCATAATACTATATTATGTATTTTGAATGCACAAATGTAAACAACATTATAAGTTTCTACCTGCGAAAAACGCAACTACTTCATGGGATCAAAAAACGTATTTTTTAGTCGAATGATTACTCAATGTATCCACTTGTATATATCTTCTCCATTTCAATAATCCTTTCTGTAATTTTTGAAACATTAATTCAACTATATTATAATATTCAGATCTTAGAAGTTTTTGGTATCCTTTTGAGTTATTGCATGAACGTAGAATCTTCACAATTGGGACGACACGGTGTGATGATTAATCAAATTTTAGACAATTCTAGTTTCTTTGTTAATTGAATCCTTTGAATCCTTTTGGTAACACTGAACGTAGAATCCTCCGAATCATGAAGACACAATGAGTGGAAGGGTTTAATTTTTGAAACCATTTTATCATTAAAGTAAATTCATTTTAAGGATTGGATAGTGAATGTTTGTGCAAAACCACGTTGGTCAAGACTCACATAGGTGCGTCTATAATTTTCTAATGATTCTTCTGACAGTATGCAAAGGCAGTTTCTTATCAAATGTTAACTGTCTATTTAGCCAAACAGGAAAAATTACTTTGTGGTAATGGCAATGATGCATGTTCGAGGCTAACCATTTAAGGAATTTATTTCCTTATGCTGAAGTTGTTTTTTGCTTTTAAACAGTAGGTTTAAAGGGCGTTGCTATACGAATTAGCGCATTAATTCTGCACCCAAAGTGTTTTGTTTGTTGTAATTAATTCTGTCGATGTGGAGAATTAAAACGTTGCTTTCACTCGGTACTGAGACTGATTTCAACTCGACCATTTTATTAACGAGTGCCCGAAAGCATTACAAAATAATTGAGACGTGAAAGCTTTCTCGTAGCAACGCGTTAGTGTATGAAGTTTCCACTCCTTATTCCTTCGATCTTCCTATCGCCCTGGTTCGTCCTTAGTCGCGTCACCTTTTACGTCAGGATTTTAATTTACTTCAATGACATCATAAAAGCTAATGCATCGAGAAGTCCCGAAAAAGAACCGTTAGCATAGGTATTCAAAAAAAAAAAAGAAAGAGGGAAGAGCGGATGAAACAAACAAAAAACCTAAAACTGTGTAGGTAATCTAATTGGCACTCGAAAGCAAACGACGCGGAAAAGGAAAGATAAAGTAGTCCTACGGGACCAAGGTAGGTACTTCACTAGAATTGTACCTAACTACTTTCAAAAGGTTAAGAAAGCTTTAACACGTTTTAAAGCTTTGTTTTCTATGGGAACGCCTTCTTTCATCAGAAAATGTAACAAGAACCTAATAATAAGACTCTTTTGATTCTACACGTTGAACAAGTTGGAATCTATACGATTCTTTGTAGTTAATTGATGCAAAGGAAGAGAGGTGTATCTACGATTTTATTTACGGAAGGAGTTTTGTAACAAAAACGTAAGAGCAACTTTCATATGTGAATATATAACAAACTGAATGATTGACCAAATGGTAAAAAGTGGGATTGAATATGTTCAAGGCATACAGGACTTAAAAAGTATCGGGAAAAGCTTCGGAATTATTTTAGATATTGCTACAAAACCTTAAAATTCTTTAAAGTACGTCTCTTGAGTGTCGACATCCTTTTGCCAGAGGCTTTTCCACGACCTAAAGGTCCTTAAGGGAACGTGTGCAAGGTTCTTTGTTGGCACTTATGGTTCCATGATGGTGTCTTTTGAGGAAGAATTTCAGTCTGCTGGGGCCAAATTATGACTGTAAGGAGGTTGGGGATATGTTGTGACGTCGTTTTGCGTGAGGTAGTCGGCCACCTTAGAGCAAGTGTTGGTGAGTGCATTATGATGTTGCAATTTACAATTTCCGACAATTGCTGATCTCACCTGGTTGACTCTTCAATCTACTTACCACTTTTAGGTAAAAAGTACCATTCACTGTCTACCTTTTAGGTACAAATTGTGTAGTGAACTACCCTTTGGCATCGTAAAAATCGGTTGTCTGTAAAGTCGGTTTACTGACGATAGTTGAACGTGACAACGTCATAAGAAAATACTGATGGAATGGTTTCATTTTTTAAAAGAAAATTTTAATTTTATTTGTTTGATAGATATTTTGTATGGATATAGAGAAGGAGGTAAATGGAAATGTATTACTGTATAGCAGCTGTCCACGCGGACGCATCGCTCACTCAAGTAGGACAGAGACAGATGTCGAACGCTGCCGAACGCGGAGGCCGATTGTGCCTCTTTGTCGCTCGTTCCGCGCTCTCGCTTGCACTTCAAGCCTTAAATGGAACGCCTCAGAGCGAGGTAACGCCGCATGAGTTTATGTTTTTTCGTGCATGCAGCCGGCTCCATCGAATTATAAAACGTTGTCACGTCAAAAACGATCAGTACCATTCACTGTATGTCTCTGAGGTACAAATTTCGTAGTGAATCAACCCCTTGGTACCATAGGAGATCATGAGCCTAACCTTCACTTTAGATTTGCCCACTCGAATTTTTTTTGGACGAGTTGATGCCGTAATGTGCCATTCGAAACTTTTTTTCCGGACGGTATTCGAAAAATTTCAAATCAAGTTTCGTCTAACGTGATTACGTTGTACAATAGTCTGGGTGTTCTTCAATGCGATGCAAGGTGCATTGTTCTGTACCAATTTGCGACATTCACACAGGCACTGGTACCGGCTAATTAATAGTAACTTAGTAGTAGGCAAAGTTTTCATTAGCAGCGCCGTTATTCTGTACGGGTGCCGTCGCACCGCCGCCCCTTGCTTTGTCTAATTCGGATTGGCAACGTAGGTGAATTGTAAAATAGAAATACGCTTTGACGCTATTGTTTGCTTTACGGTTTAATACGTTAAATACATATTTCAGAAAGTATGCATCCGATATTTTTCAAAAATTGGCTTCTACCATTAATGGGTCGTTATTAAATCGGATTCGGAATTTTTATCGAGAACGGAAGACAACAAAAACAGTTTCTCTGAAAACGCTGCAGGTATGCCAAAAACAATTCATCATCCTCCACCTCCACTGCTTTCTATCCTGAGCTAATCTTCGCATTTCCCTAAAACTAAAACATCCTACATGCTTAACTATTTACGAACAGTAATCTAATCTAAGTCTACCCCCTTCTCCTCTTAACTCCTGTTTCCGCCTCTAATATGTCTCTGACTAGACCTGACATGCCTGAGAAGGTGTCCTAGCAGTCTATCTCACCTATAAAATTCCATAAAGTCAGTCCTCTGTTCCCCTATTTTTTCTAACACATATTCATTTCTAACCTTCTCTATCCACGGTATCCTCATCATTCGCCTGTAACACCACATTTCGAAAGCTTCTGACTTTTTCTTTTCCGCAGCGCCCACCGTCCATGTTTCGCACCCGTACAGCGCCGACCTCCAAACATAGGTACTCCTTTAGCAACCTCTTTTGAATTTCTAAATTAAGCGTTCGCGAGCATAGAAGTGATTTCTTTTTATTGAAGGCTACTCAACCCTGCGCTATCCTCTGCTTTATTTCCCTACTACTCCTTCCATCGTAACTTATTTGACACTATATATTGTATCTACCTAGATAAAGGAAAAATCTGGATCCATGTTGCGCTAGTCAATCTGGAGTTCAACCGGGAAACATGGACAAACAACGTGTAGGAATTTCTTCATCCTACTCTTAGTCTATGTATAATATAAGTGATTCGTTGCGGCTCCAGTCGTCATCAGCCACGTTTTGGATATATCTCCTGTGGTACTTTTAATATCCTCTGATAACACCACATCTCAAACAATTATCTACTGAATTAATAGAATATCCCTGTGTTCGCATTTCAACTCGCCACCAGTGTATTATATTGGCAAGCATAATATTTTATACGTGTCCGTCACATGTTGTTTCAAGTTTATGTTCCAGAATAAATATCGCACGTGAATGACGTTCAAAGAAAGGTGGTGAAATCTGGAAGTTGTACAAACATGAGCACTTTCTTTAAAAGCTTATGCGTCGACTTCAAAGCGGTCGCAGTACGTATGTGTGTATTTGGCATCAAAGGGGAGAGTTATGACGGAGCCCGACCTTCTTTCCGTCTCCCGCTTCGCTTCGAGGTTAACATATTCGACCTGGAAATATTTACAGCGAGTTGCAGGAACGCAGAGTAGCTTTTGAAGTGCACAAATGCGCAAATAGTAACTAAAAAAAGTTTCGCTGTACGTTCAAAAGAAAAACAGCCAAGGAGGCTGTGGGTAAAGTGGTTGCCGACGGGTAAGTAATATCTGACGGAAGTTTTCAAATATCTCGAACGTTTTCGATTGTTTTGTTACCCACTCTAAACCGTTTTGTGCTTTGCGTCGTTTCAGTAACAGGGCACGAAGTTTTACAGGGAATTAAAGGCAGTGAAGATAAGCTGAACAAATACACGCCGGTTAATAACACTGGTTTCGAGTATCTCTGAACTATAGTTGCATATATCGAATATCGTTGATGATTGAATATTGACAACTGAAGATGACTATGACAACTTCAAATTTCTTTTATGACGACGTGAAAACAGAAAGAAAGTGAAAGATTATCTGTGGAATATATTACCGTAGCGTTTGCCTGAATGATTTGAGGAAACCATAAAACAATTTCAATCAGAAGTGGAACGGATGTCCTTCCGAATGCTAAACTATTACCTAAAGTTCAAACAACATGTCAAGTTAGTGGCAGTAGTTCTTAGGCTTTCACGGCCGGCGTATATCGATGCGGTGTCTTCTTCCGGCCTTTTTGGTCGTGGCCCGTGGAATTTTACTTTTTCAAACGTTTCGCCGTTCTTTGCTGATGGCATCTTCAGTGGTGACTGCGCACTGACAGCATCAGCCGGTGAAACATTTCAAAAAGTAAAATTTCAAGGACCACGGCCAAAAAAGCCCGGAAGAAGACAACGCATCGAAGTTAGTGGCAGTAGATACAGGCTGATCCGTTTCTAGTTTTACCTTCTAAGTGTGATGAAAAAATGTCCACTTTTTCATATACATGTCTGGGCACGATGCCTTCTACACTATATATCTGATCAATATTCCGGAATATTTGAAAAGTAAGATCCAAAGGCATTGTAGAGTGCATTTCGTGATAGCACCACAACGTAGGGGGTGTAACAAAAAGTACCCCAGTTAACTAGCCGTGAATGGTTGAGGACAGTTGTCAGTTTGGCAGCCGCGTTATATATGCGCCGTTAGTTGTAGTAAACGTCAAGTGACGAAACACTCATACCTACCGTGACCTTCGCAACAGTTGATACACAGACAAGTCAATTGTACGTTATTATTAGTAGCCTGAACCTCAGCAGTTACTACTCGATTTTCACAGTTGACAGCAATGACAATGAGCAGTTGGGGCTTTCGGTAAAGTCATTACTCTCATGTTTATATATACTACTGAGCGGTGCAAGATGGCTCATTTTATATCTTTTTCATGTACCTATTTCTCCCTTAATTTTTTCGGAATACCTATTAGACATAGTGTAGGTATATACTCAACTTTAATAACTAAAATTTAGTTTATTATATTATTTTCGTTTGATGTACGATTGCATACTAACATGTAACGTATCAATATTTTATTTACTGGATTGATTGTGTATGGAGAGTGAGATCCCTGGTTTGCTTCCAGATTCGATTTTGTAGTCACAACGTTAAGCGAATGCTCCACTGTCCGTCGAAATAAACTTCAAAATTTATTCATGAACTTGAAGACGCGCTTGTGCCAATTGAATTTTTCCATGGAAAATGTAAAGTACGCGAATATTTGCTGGGTACACATCCCCAACCGAATAAGCATCCCAGTTTCCGTTGAATTTCTCATTAATATGTTCTATTTCGAATTCGCCAGCTAGTTGAATTCATTGAACATGTATAAATACATGTATGTATAGGTACGTGTGTGTATATGTATGAACATAGCGTAATATATGTGTGGCAATCCGTGCACACTCGTAATTGTGCATACGTGCAGTCCGCATGCATTAAAATCGTACAGCTTTGGAACGACCCAGTCGCGAGGTGCATTGTTCTGTACCAATTTGCGACATTCACACAGGCACTGGTACCGGCTAATTAATAGTAACTTAGTAGTAGGCAAAGTTTTCATTAGCAGCGCCGTTATTCTGTACGGGTGCCGTCGCACCGCCGCCCCTTGCTTTGTCTAATTCGGATTGGCAACGTAGGTGAATTGTAAAATAGAAATACGCTTTGACGCTATTGTTTGCTTTACGGTTTAATACGTTAAATACATATTTCAGAAAGTATGCATCCGATATTTTTCAAAAATTGGCTTCTACCATTAATGGGTCGTTATTAAATCGGATTCGGAATTTTTATCGAGAACAGAAGACAGCAAAAACAGTTTCTCTGAAAACGCTGCAGGTATGCCAAAAACAATTCATCATCTTCCACCTCCACTCCTTTCTATCCTGAGCTAAAACTAAAACATCCTACATCCTTAACTATTTACGAACAGTAATCTAATCTAAGTCTACCCCTTTCTCCTCTTAACTCCTGTTTCCGCCTCTAATATGTCTCTGACTAGACCTGACATGCCTGAGAAGGTGTCCTAGCAGCCTATATCACCTATAAAATTCCATAAAGTCAGTCCACTGTTCCCCTATTTTTTCTAACACATCTTCATTTCTAACCTTCTTTATCCACGGTATCCTCATCATTCGCTAGTAACACCACATTTCGAACGCTTTTAACCTTCTCTTTTCCGCCGCGCCCCCCGTCCATGTTTCGCACCCGCACGTCTCTGTACTCCAAACATACATCTTTAACAACCTTTTTCAAATTTCTAAATTAACCGTTCGCGAGCATAGAAGTGATTTCTTTTTATTGAAGGCTACTCAACCCTGCGCTATCCTCTGCTTTATATCTCTACTACTCCTTCCATCGTAACTTATTTGACACTATATATTGTATCTACCTAGATAAAGGAAAAATCTTGNAGAGACAGATGTCGAACGCTGCCGAACGCGGAGGCCGATTGTGCCTCTTTGTCGCTCGTTCCGCGCTCTCGCTTGCACTTCAAGCCTTAAATGGAACGCCTCAGAGCGAGGTAACGCCGCATGAGTCATGTTTTTTCGTGCATGCAGCCGGCTCCATCGAATTATAAAACGTTGTCACGTCAAAAACGATCAGTACCATTCACTGTATGTCTCTGAGGTACAAATTTCGTAGTGAATCAACCCCTTGGTACCATAGGAGATCATGAGCCTAACCTTCACTTTAGATTTGCCCACTCGAATTTTTTTTGGACGAGTTGATGCCGTAATGTGCCATTCGAAACTTTTTTTCCGGACGGTATTCGAAAAATTTCAAATCAAGTTTCGTCTAACGTGATTACGTTGTACAATAGTCTGGGTGTTCTTCAATGCGATGCAGAAAGTTTTCGCAAGCAGACACTCGCGTTTGCTTTTGGTCCTACATAGATCTTCGGAACGAATTTGGCGTAGATCTTGTTCATCGCCAATTTTTTAATCATTATGGTGTGCACTGCCAAGTTATCAATGCTAATTCGATCCACGATTATGCATTAATAATTATTAAACCTTGTTTGGCAATGGAGTAAGGTGGGTAGCTAATGGATCTAGAGGTACCTAAAGGGTGCCTTCTGCAATTTGTATATGTGAGAAAAATCCTCTGCAGTTTACAAACAACAGTTTTTAGAATTTCCTTGAATTACGTATTTTTGCTTAACATAAGACGTAGATCACCTTTGGTATACCAAACCATTAGCATAAATAGTATGTTTTGGTTTTTGTTGTTGTTTAGGACCTAAGTATAATTTTAAACAATGGTACATTATATCCATGTACTGTTTTAAATGTCCTCTATTTTACAGCATAATTAAAATATTGTTGCTTGTATAATGTACACATTTAGAAAATGTGGAAAGTCTTAAACATCTTAAGCATGGAAATTTGAATTAAAAGGTTGTAATAAATGCGGAAAAATGTAAAGCATACTGACTAGCTGATACGCTTGGGTCCCTCTGGTATTGTAACGTCTCCTGATTTTATCTGACGATGAGATCGGGTTGGGTATTATGCAGGATGGTGCACAATTTCCGGTTAATCAAAAGCCAACTATGTTGTAGGTGAAGATGTGCTTTCGCAGCGAAATCGGTTTGTGATGAGAACAAGAACAGAGAATTTATATTTCATATGGGAAATCGGTGGATATTTAACAGAGAAGGGATGCTACAAATACAGGTTGACTTTTGCTTTCAGAATTGTTTTCTAAAATGTACTACTAATTGTTTATAGTAATCGAATTGTTTGTAGTAGATATTGTTAGGTATTATTACTACAATCAATAAACAATTACAAAAAGTAGCCTAAACTACCCCTGACACTCAAGTGTCTCTGACAGTATTTACAGTACTATAAGGAATTTACTATTTACTCAAACCATCTGCAGTAGTAGTACTATTGGTAGGTAATACTTTAGGTAGTTAAAGTGCATTATAATTGATCTTAAGGGAGCTCTGTTGCGGTTCTTCTTTAAATAGGTATTTACGTAGTCTCTTTGTTCATGTGAACAAACTTAAACTGAGGTCTTATTAAAGTAGTAACCGCTGTGGATACATATTTACTTATAATTGTCTCCGCTTCAGCTTTTGGGAAATATTGCTTAAGAAACACATAAAACAATAGAATGTTTTCTAATAATTTGGAAGAATTTGGAGTCGTATATGTTCATGCGTTCAATTTCTTACATACCTGATGGATTCATGTCTACGAGGGTGGATTGATAAGTTTCCGGCCTGACCAAGAAAAACAAGGTTTTTAAAAATTTTTTTTTTTTATTTCTCAACATAATCTCCTCCAAGGCTGATACATTTCTCATAGCGGTGTTCCAGTCTATTAATGCCATCTCTATAGACTGATTCGTCAAGCTCCTCAAAATAACCATTTACAGCTTCGATTACTTCTTCATTGTCCGCAAATCTCT
>NW_020438948.1:501167-509240 GCF_000699045.2 Agrilus planipennis
AGTTTATGACCACTTGAAAGGCCTGGGATTATCCTCGAAGCTCGATGTATGGGTTCCCCATGTTCTCACAGAGAGAAATCTGTGTCGCCGCATTGACGTCTGCGATTCGCTTCTCAAACGTCACGAAAATGATCTTCTTCTCTTGCATACCAGTATTTTTGTTTTATTTTTATTTATTTTCATACAGTACTGTTTTGTCAATACCGCTTCTATTTTATTTAAACCTATCTCTAACCCCTCCTTGCTAGATACTAATACTGCTATGTCATCTGCAATTTTACGCATACTAATCTTTTGCCCCTGTATATCTATCCCTACAGTTGTATTGTTTTTAATGATATTGATCGCGTCTTCGATGTATGTATAGATTAAAAAGTAGCGGTGACTGTGTGCTTCCCTGTCTGACTCCCTTCCTAATATTTACTTCTCTACGTTGCAGCTCCAGCTTTATAACTGCCCGTTGCTCTTTATATAAACTAAGTATCACTCTTCTATCTCTATAACTCGTTCCTACATTTTGAAGTGTAATATATACATTACGTACAGGAAAAGATATAATGATGCAAATTCAAAAATAATGTTGAGATGAATCTTTCAATTGTAAACAGAATAATGAACAGTATTAACGAGATTAATTACCTTTAAGCATTTGTTGAGAGAAATAATAACTCATGGCAAATTAAGTTGAGTTCTAACATAAATAGGATAAATGGTGCATAATTAGAAAAGTATTTAACTTACTTTATCGCTAAATTTTCGTCAATTATTCAGGTATTGTCGTTTGTCAATTTCATTATGTTTGTACTCTTCGGGTCAGTAATTTCTATTCAATTAAATACGATCAATCATAAATCCATTTACGGATTATTTATTTATCATTTGAGCATTTAAACACTTCATTTGTATGCAACTAATACGGCTATTCAATTATCACAGCCTCCGCGACAATGAATTTCCCTTCGTTTACGTTTTGTTTGAATTTGTTATTTGAATTCGAATAGGTAACAACACCAAACGCGCCAAATTTTAAATATTAAATATGGCTACATAGGTTATAAATCAATAAATCAATACTGTCCCTACTAAATGTTTTACACTGCGGTTGCCTCATTAAACATTAATACATGAGTATGCTTCAGCTAATGACAATGAAAAATTTAGTATATGTTGGTGCATGAAGGGTTATTTAATCTTTTATCATTTGAAAATATTGAGAATGTACAATATCTATGAAAAAATGGTAGATAAAATTGACAAAACTTTGTTCTATAAATGTTTTTTACTTTGGTCATATTGTAGTTTCATATACGTAGTATATAGTTTATTTGTTCGACCGAGCGGCATGGCCTAGAGGTCTAGAGTCTAGACCATTGCTTAGCATTCGGGAGGACGCCGGTTCGATTCCGGGTCCGTCGTCTGCCTTGGTCCAAGTTTTTCTGTGGTTTTCCTTGGATCACTTAGGCAAATGCTGAGGCAGTAATATTCCACAGATAATCTTTCACTCTCTTCTGTCTTCATTTCGTCCGTCTCATCTTTCTCACCCGAACTACACGATTTCACACGTGTTGTATTATGTGATTTTTAAAATATATGTATAAACCCCTCAATGTTCATGATTAATAAAGATTAATAGAATGAAGTTCGGTTGACCAGATTAATAAAGATTAATAGAATGATTGTATGTAAACCGAAAACTTGCTCATTTGTAAAAGTTGATTTTTCTCTGCAATGAACGGAAGTGGGAAACGTTTTGTCGCAAGAAAAACAAAAAAAGTAAAAGGCCGCTCGAATAATTCGCTTTTGTAGAGATCTAGTTGGCCGAGGGTGGTTATTTCTTTCCGTGTGTGCGAGTGTGTCAGAAAAGCACGTGCTTGAAAAATTGGTTGGCTCCAGTTGAGATCTGCCATTTGCTCAACTTATCTGCTAGTCGATCTATGCTAACGTACGAGCCAACGCGACGTAGCGACTTCAATTTGTTACGTCGGTTGTCACATGTTTGCCAACAGGCTTTGGCAGACGACAACGACGACGACGACTGCGACGCCCGGCGTCATTAGGTCAACTTTTCCTATTGCAAATCATGCCTTGCCATGTATACATATACAAGTTCGTCTAACACAACCGACGACGTTTACTTTGTTCCCTCTCCGAAACCGCAAACACGATACGTTATCGGCAAAGATTCCTTTTGCACTTTTAGTATTCGGTATACAGTTTTCCTGCTTCATTTTCAGCCCGATTTACGTAAACCTTGAACTGTTTAATCAACAAACTTGAACTATTTCACATGATGCTCAATTAATACACATTTCACAGTTATACGAATGAATAAACCTCAAATTTTGACACTAAAATAATGACAAACATTTCATTCCATGCTACTTTTGAATTCACTTATTTACTGTAATTTTTTGTACTTTATATATAGGGTTGTTCGGAAAGTCATTTCGTTTTTTCCCGACAGAGGATTTAATTGTATTCTTTTGCACCCAACTTCACATTTAAGCCGTATTTCCTTAACTATTTGCGAATAGTAATCTAATTTAGACCTACCTCTACACCTCCTAACTCACGTTTCTGTCTCTTATATGTGTTTGACTAGACCTTTATGCATGAGAAGGTGTCCTATCAACCTATCTCACCTATTTCTTATTGACTTCCATAAAATCCTCCGTTTTCCTATTCTTTCTAATACCTCTTCATTTCTAACCTTCTCTCTCTATCCACGATATCCTCATCATTCGCCTGTAACACCACATTTCGAACGTTTCTAACCTTTTCTTTTCCGCAGCGCTTACCTTCCATGTTTCGCACCCGTACAGCGCCTTGCTCCGAACGTACACCTTTTTCGAATTTCTAAATTAACCGTTCACGAGTATAGAAGTGACTTTTTTTTATTGCGAGTCGACCCTGCGCTATCCTCTGCTTTATATGCCTACTACTCCTTCCGTCCTGGCTTATTTGACTTCCTAGATACCTAAAATCAGCCACTTCTTCTAATATTTATTCTCCTATCTTTACATTCGCTCTTTTCCTACTTTTTCTTCTCTTGCATACCAGTATTTTTGTTTTATTTTTATTTATTTTCATACAGTACTGTTTTGTCAATACCGCTTCTATTTTATTTAAACCTATCTCTAATTTCTCCTTGTTAGATGCTGATACTGCTGTATCATATGCAAATAGAAGCATACTAATCTTCTGCCCCTGTATACCTATCCCTACAGTTGTACTGTCTTTAATGATGTTTATCAGCTCCAGCTCTATAACTGCCTGTTGCTCTTTATACAAACCAAGTAACCCTCTTCTATCTCTGTAACTCATACCTTCATTTTTAATTATATTTAACATTGTATGCGCTCTTTCCTTCTTCTATCGTTTTCTGTATTTATATTTTTATTTTAACGCCAATACATTAAGAATCTAATACTTTTGCCTAATGTAAAGCAGAAGCGGATATACACATGNTTGTTCCGGTCACTCCAAAATTTTTTAGACGGTAAAACCTTCACCTCAAATGAGGAGGTCAAAAACCTTCTCGATCAGTTTTTTACCAGCAAAGAAAGAAAAACGAAATGACTTTCCGAACAACCCTATATGTAGGTATATGATGTCGCACCCTCTTAACGTAAATTGTCAATTTTATGAGCTGGATGTTCAGTTCGTGAAATGAAACCAGATAGTGCAATAATATTTTATTCCACTATCTGGAAAATCTTTTTGCCAGGGGGAAATTCCAGGAAATTTATTGTATACACCTTGTCGAAATTCCATAAGTTCTAGGGATTTACTTTTTACTTTGAGGAATTAAGTGGATTTATTCAGGATTTATTGCAATTATTGAGGAATTACGAACGATTTATTTCTATTTGCTGGGGAATTATTAACTGCACGCTACTACGTGTACGCATTTTGTTCTCTTGCAATTGATGGTACTGACAAAACCCTCATTTATTACGTTGACCTTTAACCTGTTCCCCATGCACCTTATCATTATTATTTTCTCCTAGTATATATCTCAACTAATTGTGTTTTTTAACCTTTTCTATTACTTTTTCTTTCCAAACTGTATATGTATTTTCTCTTCCTTCTTCACCCTTAACATCACCTATTTCCAAAATCTTCGTCTTATTGACATTCAATTTTAATTCTTCTTACATATTTTTCTCTCATCATTTCTTTTAACGCCCCATCATTTATTGACATTAAAGCAATATCGTCCGTGTAAGTCATTCTTCAAATCTTTTATCTTCCTAACACTATTCTTCCCTCCATTACCTTACTTATCTCCATTTCTAAGTTAATTTGAATTCTATTTGCGTTTGAGTTACATTTTTTAGCGAGAATTTCGCAGCAATAGTTCCTTTCCTTTTTCGAAATCCAAACTTTGTTTCCCTTAAAATATTCTTCATTTCAATTTCCCATTCTAATCTAATTTTAATTATATCTGTAGGCATATATATCTTACACCTTAAAATTCATTCATTACGTACTCTAGAGGTACTTACCGAAATTACCATAATTCTTTAGAATTTCGGAGAAACTACAGTAATTATTATAGAATTACAGGAATTTGTGGGAAGTACGACAGAATTAATGGGATTTATAAATGTATATGTGGATTTACCTGAATGAATAGAAATTATTTATAGATTATGGGGACTATTTCTGTAAAAGGGATTTATGATTTATACTTTTTCGTCAGCGGTTTCTCACTCGGGGTAGGTACATTAAATACGAGATATTTTTATGACTAACATTTGCATTTAAAGAAAAGTACATATTGTCACATGCAGATAACCCAACAAAGAAGACCNTTAATGTAGTAATATACATGTAACAAAATTGCTTTATTCGACCAGTAGCATTTCACTTCAAGTATATATTCTTGAAGTAAATCAGATTGTAAAATGTTTCGATTGAATTTTAACGATGAGTACTTTTTATTGAAACACTAAAGTATACTTCATTTACTTTCTCTAGCGATGTGCCCCTTCCAATGTCTTGGATGCGCGCTGGCAAAATCGTAGGTAGGGAGAAAAAAACTCATTATACTCTCGACTCTTGTTCATTAAACATATTTTTTCATACAGTACCTGCCAAAAGTTTTGTTTAATTATGAATAGTAGTGCGAGTCAAAAACAAGCGTTAAAGCCTTTAATATGTCTTCAAATATATATAAACATCTTGTTGATATTTTCAGTAGTAATTGGTACCAATAACAGCACATTTGATCAATGCAATTGTAGTGGATAAAATGGTCAATTTTTCCGTCCAGTACTGTAATGGATTATACGCTCCTCATCGGTTAAGAGTTTGGCCGAGAGTTGTCTCCTTTCTTTTCTGGTCTAGTGCTGTTCTTTTCTACTTTGCGCCGGTCAAACTCAAGGTCACATCGCTACATAAATTAAACGAAGTATAAATGGAACAAAATATTTAGCTCATAAAGTACTAGTTTCTAGCAAAATTTGAGTTGAATTCAACTCCCGCCCATGACAAATCCTACGATTTACTAATGACAAAAATATTCAGAATCAGAAGTATGTTTTTACCTCGATGGTCATCCGTTTTCAATACCTCGTAGTTGCAACGCGGTGGGCCTAAAGCCCCTATATGTGCATGAACATATGTATGTATATGAATAATCTAAAAATGAATGTGTTACACTAAATAGATAAATGCGATCCATGTAGTACAGGAACTGGATGCCGACAAACTGGAACAATGCTATGTCCATTTAATGAACTGGATAAAAAAATGTCCAGAGGGTGAAATAAAATATAATTACACTATCTAGTTCCACTTCACGAACCAGACATACAGCTCACAAAATTGACAATTAATCCTAGTGGGTGCCACATATACACAAATAGAACAGTTCGAGTAAGAATGTTTTTATTCCTTTGTTATTTATTCTTTTGAACGCAATTTCTTTTATTTGTGAGTTACCTTTTACTAACATGTTTGAATATTTTCTTTGTGAAGCAGAAAATTCTTTGTAGCATTCTACTCGAACGGACTTGGTCTTTCGCTAGGCAGTTGGTAAGTTCTTTTGATGTTAGGATATCAACAGCGAACTTCTTCTTTCAATCAGTTTTTAATGGTTCTGATCCTTGTGCCAAAAATTCTCAAAAAAAAAAAAACATTACGAAAAACGTTTTAGTAGTTTCGAGTGCAGGTGCAGTATGTAACATGCAATTGGCATTGGAACAACTCTAGTATAAGGCTTTTCATATTCCCCGAAGTGAAATGCAGCCATCTCGAGGAACAAAGGGACATTTTTAGCTCGGTGAAAGGCCCTTACAACGAACCTTATCGTAAGAGATCTTTTGTTTGTGTGCTAGAGAGAAATGAGTTGGCCACAAGGTGCACACAGTCTGGTTGATCGGAAAGTGTGGTATGGTAGAGGAGTGAAGGTGGTTGGAGGACCCTCCGGTAGATCCTGCCTGAGTGCATCATCGTCTCAATTCAAGGGCCCTTCGAAGGGCAGGGAGATTATTACAATGTCAGCGGGCGAGTCTCGAAACGCTGCCTGAGAAAAGTGTTTTAAATAACTGGGTCCCGGTGTAATTAGAATTAAAATGCGGTTTTAATGCCAAGGGCTCTCAACGGGTTACCTTCACTGAAAGGACTTAACGTTGATTCCAGCGAGCGGCACTCTTTATTTTAATTTATCGACTCGAGATCTTTCGGAACTGCAATGGAACTTTCTTTTGCTCAGTTTTTAATTAATATCAAGGTAATGGATTATTTGGATTTTTTCAGAAGAACACTGAAAGAACCCGTATACTATCATCTATTGACCTATGTAAATTGAGGATTTCTTTTAGGGTGTGTACATATTTACTGTGGATTTAGTATAAAACACATGATACGGTAATAAAATTAAAAAAAATTAAACTTGCCTTTTTGACTGCTAGAATTTAAGGCTAACGATTTGTAAGATAAGATTGATTTTGTTCGATAATTTTTTTAAATGTGGTAAAATATTTACAAAGGTAATCAGTTTTATGAGTATTATAAAATACTAACGTGGTGACAGCATTATCAACTATAAAGACTAGGATTTAGTTTAATTATTTCAAGCTTACATCAAAACCGTACCTACCTTTCTCTTTTAAATATTACACTTAATTTCATTAAGATTCAAATCCTAATATTTTATTTAGATTAAATATTAAAGATAAGTCAAAGGAACAGTGAAAGAACTGTATCAGGCATCTGTCAATTGGCAAGGATTTTCTGTAAATTTTATCGTTCATCATCTTTCATGAAGTTTCAGCTATATATGAGTTCTTAACACATATCCCTTGTTTCAGAGGGTCTTAAATTATTCTGCGTACTTATTCTTTATCAAAATGGATAACCATTTATCTAATGATAGTTTTAAAAAAGTTCCTGTGGCATTCGGTATACGTACTTATCTATATAGTTGCTTTACTCACGATGAGCAACATAGAAACTTCTATTTAGAAAATTACTCGGAAACAGAATGCTCTTTATTTACCCCTTGTCAGTAATAATATAACATTTTAATTTTTTAATTTAATTACTTCTATAACCTCATTTCTTTATTTAGAACAGTTACTTCCTCTTCCTATTGTAATCTTTTTATTTCCAGTTTTCATGGAAATCATACTATGAAGGTTTTATTTATTTGAAAAGCAATTTCTCTGTTTTCTGCTTTCTTTTAACGCCCCATCTCATTTTTGTTTTGTTTTTCTATATTGGTTTGAGATTGTCAAGAGCGAATGTAATAATCTGTTCAAAAAAGAAACAACCACGACGAATAATAATGAACATTGACTTTAATGCATTCGAAGAAAATATTGTAGGCAATTTATGGAAGTTATGATGAAAGTTGAAAAATGTTGAGTTATAGATATCAGAACAAAGTTTTATTATATTATTTCGTCACGCAACAAGAGGGTTCCAAATAATACGTAATATTAAAGTACGAACCATCACGAAAAAACAACGTTAAATAATTTCATTTATGATGTTCTAGTATGGGTGCATCAAACGTTTCCGAATTTATCGATTGAATTAAATGGACGATTTACTCGACATGAC
>NW_020438948.1:509349-541042 GCF_000699045.2 Agrilus planipennis
ACGCGAAATTCCTTTTTATCCATTTTTTTCACAATAACAAAAGTTGCTTCACTAAAAATGCTATAATTCACAAACTAATGATCCGACAGCCGTCAAATTTATAGACGCGTCTTTTGAAGGTTAGGACTAACTGAAAATCATATGGATTTAGTTCTGGTGCCGCCAGCTATGTGTCAGGCCGGGGACTTTTCAATTGACCCTAGTATATAGTTGCTTTACTCACGATGAGCAACATAGAAACTTCTATTTAGAAAATTACTCGGAAACAGAATGCTCTTTATTTACCCCTTGTCAGTAATAATATAACATTTTAATTTTTTAATTTAATTACTTCTATAACCTCATTTCTTTATTTAGAACAGTTACTTCCTCTTCCTATTGTAATCTTTTTATTTCCAGTTTTCATGGAAATCATACTATGAAGGTTTTATTTATTTGAAAAGCAATTTCTCTGTTTTCTGCTTTCTTTTAACGCCTCATCTCATTTTTGTTTTGTTTTTCTATATTGGTTTGAGATTGTCAAGAGCGAATGTAATAATCTGTTCAAAAAAGAAACAACCACGACGAATAATAATGAACATTGACTTTAATGCATTCGAAGAAAATATTGTAGGCAATTTATGGAAGTTATGATGAAAGTTGAAAAATGTTGAGTTATAGATATCAGAACAAAGTTTTATTATATTATTTCGTCACGCAACAAGAGGGTTCCAAATAATACGTAATATTAAAGTACGAACCATCACGAAAAAACAACGTTAAATAATTTCATTTATGATGTTCTAGTATGGGTGCATCAAACGTTTCCGAATTTATCGATTGAATTAAATGGACGATTTACTCGACATGACTGATAGGAATCCGGCCAAAAGTAAAGAAAATTCGAGAGGATAATAATTAACCACTAATGCAATTCTTCTTAATTAATGCTAGGAGGTACAGGCTGGCGTTGGCCATTAACTTTGAGATAATATAACAGACTTGCTATTCCATTATCGTATTTTGTTTCACGTTTTCGAGAAAGGGATAATTATTAGAACCGGCTCTGCTAACTGCTAAGACGTTTCTTTAAGCAAATGTTTTCGAAATGTAAGAGATAATTTAATTAATCGTGAAAAATAAAATTAATTAAGTACTAGTGCAGTAGGTAACTTAATTTCAGAGAAAGAACGTTAACAGGCTATGATTCATATTTTCAAATAATTACGCTTATACATTTCCCCTCTTATCCTTAAATTTCTTGACTAATGACCGAATTTGTTGTATAAAAACTGAGATAGGACCGTTATCTTCTTAATATTCCTTTGAAATTAAGAAGATGCTTTATTTTTCAAAAAATATTTTTTGCAAGGTATCGGAAAATAAATTTGATTTTTATATGAGATTGTTAGATTTTATATCGATAGTTTCCCTTTGACAAGTTTAAGTAGGACTATTAAAAATAAGGCACACGTCCACCATAATTGGCGAGTAAATTTGTTGTTCTGGCGATTCTGTAGATCAACAAACAAAATAGCTCCAACCCCAACGCCAAAACACGACACTTTAGTTGTTCGAAGCACTTTTCATAAGGTTCAGGGACTGAAGGCGTTGGGGTTTGAGCTATTTTGTTTGTTCTACAACCGCCAAAGTTTTTTCTATCTTCATTTTTCTGTAGATCAAAGTGAGAAACTAGCGGTTTTCGAAAGAATGGATAACTGTGGATGCTTGCATATACCATTAAACTTTTGTTCTTGATGTTTGGGATTGTGTGTTATCCATATTGCTCAAGATATTCCCGTGAATCTATTTGGCATAGTTGGGAATGAGGCCAGTTAGCACAAGTATTAGAACTTGCCCCATAATGATATCCAAAACAAAGTGGATACCAAACTAGGATCAGAAGAAAACGCATCGAACTATAGTTAACCACTCTTTTAAAAAGCGCCTGTTTAAATAATCGAGTTAATTCTATTCGTATTTATTTAATTCTATATAAATGACTGTAGTTAATAGCTATAATAACTAGGAGAAATTATTGTTCTTAAAGAATTCGTCGTTTGTTCACATGTTTATATTAATACAGTTGGTTATACGTTTTAACAGAGTTTATTGTTGTTCAAGTATTAATGTTTCATGAGGAATTTATTTTTTAATAAGTTGTTTTTTCCTTGAAGAGGATGTTACCACAATTTTCCTCGAAAACTGCCATGTTCTGTTCAAGTATCCTTAGCGACACCGCATTATGCCAACTCACCCTAGAGCCCTAAAAGCATGTAATAAGCCCAGTATTGGAGGTTACATAGTTCCAAGCTTTTAAGAAAAGTGTTTCTCGGGTCGTACAAGATTCTGTGACCGAAAATTTAAGCTATCTGCCACATTTACCAGAATTTCTCCAATCATTCTAGGTCAAAGAAAAGTCAAAAAGGAAATTCTATAATTGGCACCGGTCTCTGATCTGTGAATACATATACGCAAGTTTAATTGAAAATATTTTCAAACACAATTTGTTTTTTATTTTAATACAAGATCGTCTGTATTATCCAAATTTGGTATACTATACTGAGAGTTCGAAAATGGATAAAAAAGGTTTCGTCAACGGCAGCCCTGTGAAATGAGGGTCCAATTGAAAAAACAAATTTGTTTAGAATGCCAAAATATTGGGCCATGTAAAAGATCGCTGTGATATTTAAATCTTTATCTTTTATTTTAGTTAAATGCAGCTTAAATAGTGTAAATTTTTCTTCAAAACTAAGTGGTTGTGAATTTGCATTCTCCTGTACCTCCACACCTATGTCTATCTACTTGCGGACCTTTTGAGTCACTTGAACCGAATCACAAAACGTTTCATTTTTAGCATATCCTCATATTTTGACATTCTGAACGACTTTTTCCTATAACTTTTTTCAGTTGGAGTCATATTTCACAGGATCCCATTTAAACAAAGCTTTCTTTTTTTATATTTGAACATTCTGTACTTTAAATCAAATTTATATAATGCAGACGATCTTGTATTAAAAAAAGGGAGCACCTTTTGTTTGAAAACTGTTTCGGTTAAACTTACAGTTTAGTCGTAATGAGCATATTGAGTACTTTTTGGGTCACCCTGCACATTAACAAATAGGGGCGAGTTTTACGGTAAAATAGATTGTGAGATTCATAACAAAAATGTAATAAAATAGGTCTTTCTAATTCTTTCACTATAATCATTTATTTCGAACACGTACAGATTCATTTAATGGACTTTAAATCCTTTCTCTAACGATTACCTAGCAATAATATTGAAAATTTATAGAAAATTATGGTATATTATTCTCTCGCTCTTATAAATAAGGTATGGGGAAGTACCAAAGTAAGCTATAAATCTGAAAATAAACTTCAATTTTACTGGTTTGTCCTTGATACAAAAATTCTTGTGACTTACCTTGGATACTTATATCTTTCGATTTCTAAAATTGATAAATACTATTTAATGTTGTTATTTGTGTATTTATGAAAAATTATCTTTCTGCGATAAGATCAATTGCAAATAATTCAACAAGGTCCCCGTACATAGTACAGTAGTGAACTGATGTGTGTTAAAGCAATATTACAGAATTATGAAGTTACTAATATTAACGATCAATTTGTTTTTTTATTTAGAATGTAAATGTTCAGAGATCCTGTACATCCAACAGATGCCATCGTACAGTCACTACATATTATGTGATAAGATTGTTAAAGGGCTTTTGGCTAAAGGCCACAGGGTGACCCTTATAAGTCCTTATAGCCAAAAGACGCAGGTCGAAAACTTGAAGGAAATACCGCTGACCAAGCTCAAAGAAGAAAGTGAAGGTTTCAGTTTCATTGTCTCTTTGCTAACTCATTCAGTTTGATTGTATTAAGTTTGGGAGAAATGTGTCCATTACATACAGGGTTGTTCGTTATTTTGTTTGTCGCTTACCCAGATAAATGTTCACATAAGAAAAGTACTACGTTATTGCGGTTTTGAAGTCAATTTAATAACTGCATAAAATCTATTCATCAGTTCCTTGAATAAAAACTTTAAATTTAATTAATTTAATTTAAAAATAATATATAGTAATGTTAGACGTTTATGTGCTTGAAATGCACTGTTTGTTTGTAAAACTTCATTCGGCTTATTAAGCGGTTTAAAATGTTTTTAATTTACAATCATAACGGTTTCTACATATTAAAACGTTTAGTTTACAAGATCAATATCATTATACTTTTAATAACCATGATATGCTTCCGTTTAGTCAATATCATTAATTAAAAACCAGTTGGAAATAAACCATTGGAAACAGTGGGTGTGTCCAAATGACTCGAGTCAAGTGAATAGATGGTTGCCTATACATATATTCTAATCACATACTATAATTGTCAAATTCAGGTGCATATCATCTTTGTCCAGTTATCTACGTTATCTATGCTTATATTTACTTTTTAAACTAGATTATGCAATATTAGAGATAGCTTTAGATAAAATGGAAGCGGTATTGACAAAGCAGTATTAATAAAGGAAAGAGTGGAGGAGCATGTTCATGATTACTAACTATGGAAATGATTTATTCGGAAATAACTGTATGCTCATTTCCACCATATTCTACATCTAGGTACAATTAACAGATATAATATTGTAATGTATTGATTTATTAATTTATTATTAGGTGTAACTTGAAATTATTTTCAGTAATTATGCAATTAATGTCATGAATACTCTCCAAAAGCCATACCGCAGATATGTGCGTCATTGAGAACTTGGGTGTGTTAATACAACTCCTCTACTTCCCTTGTGTGATGTGTAATCGTTTACTCGGCTTTCTTGCTTATCATACTCTGGCATTTTTTAGAATCGTTTTTATTTGAATTGAAATTATCTTTATTAATCGTTAATATTAATGTGTTTTTCTTATTTTAGCAATAAAGGATAAGGTAGATCCCACAACATTTCAAAATACATTCATGTCTCTAGTGTTTGACGGAGGAAAGCATGTATTGGAAGACGAAAATGTGCAAAAAGAAATATTCAAGCCTGGACTCCATTTTGACCTCATAATAATTCATAAATTTGGTGAAGAGCTCTTAACAGGGCTTTCATATCATTTTAAAGCACCCTATATACTTCTAAGTACCATTGGACAATCATTTGTAGGAAGCATGCAAGTTGGGTTACCGGGGGTTCCTGCTTATCTTCCCGATTTTCTTATTAACATATCCCCTGAGATGTGCTTCTTTCAAAGGCTTATTAACACAGTTATAATTGATTCAATGCTAATTTATGGATATTTCTTCCATTTTCGGAAACTGGACAATGATATGCAAAAGTTCTTTCCGGGAGCGCCTTCAGTCAGTGATCTTTATTTTAATGTATCTTTGTACTTATGGAACTCGCATCCAAGTTATGGATTTTCATTACCTTCTGTTCCTAATGCAATAGACGTTGGTGGATTTCATGTGTCTGATCCCAAACCACTTCCAAAAGATTTGAAAACAATTCTGGACGGTGCAAAAGATGGCGCCATCTTTTTCAGTTTAGGATCCAACGTTCGTGCTTTTTCATTGCCCAACGAAACTAAGGATGGAATCTTAAAATCATTTTCGAAACTGAAACAGGTTGTGTTATGGAAATTCGAAGATCCTGAACTCCCAAATAAACCAAAAAATGTCCACATTAGTAAATGGTATCCGCAGCAGGATATTTTAGGTATGATACACCAAAATGTCTAATCATTAAGTTGCAAATTTGTGTTATAAAATTTACCAATTTTTATTAGTGGAAATTCCTATGTACGAGCGGGGACCAAAAAAACAGCAATTTCGTGATAATTTTTTAATATTTTTACACCAAATTCTGATCACCTTCAAAGCATTCTCCATTGATCACAACGCACCTCTGCAAAAAATCCTTCCATTGTTGAAAACACTCTTTACATTCACTTATCGAGATGTACTTTAGGCCTTCCAGCGATTTTCGTTTTAACTTCTGGCAAATGTCACTTTTGAGTCTGGGGAACAATCAGAGGGCGCCAGATTCGGTGAGTGGGGGGAAGTGGACAATTGGTAATGAAAAACTGTTCGTCAAAGATCTGCCCTTTTATTCCGGATATTCTTCCTCACTCTTTTCAAAACCTCCAAGTAGAACTTCTGAGTAACAGTCTGACTCGGTGGAACGAACTCCACGTGCACAACACCTCTGAAATCGAACAAGCAAATGAGCCTTGTCTTATAAGAACAAAGGCTTTCACGGACAGAATCCATAGTAGAATATCCATGGACAGAATAGTTCACTTAGACCACGACGCTATAGCCCGAATCTTCATTCTACTATGAGCCTTGTCTTGTTTGACTTCACTTAGCGAGCTTCTTTGGGACGAGGAGAGCCAGGTGTCTTCCACTGGTTTGTTTCCTGCTTTGTTTTGGGATTACATCCATAAAACCAAGATAATAAAAACTCCCAAAAATGCCTGAAGTGAAATTGAATCCGATGATTTTACTCCAGTATATACAAATATGCGAAAGCGCTTTAGACTGTTTTAAATACAACAAATAATTACGACTTAGTCGCATGGACATAGCTACTAGTAACAAATTAATACAATTAACATAGGTTGAGAATAATAATAAAGCTGTCTTGAATAAAACCAGCGTCCCTGGTAATTCATTAGTGACAATTGAATGGTGCACAAAATTACATTTGGCAATATAATGGATTCGTAATCGAATAGTCCCTGGTTATGTTGTTTAAATAGGTCTCTGTTCTAGCTCATCCGAATGTAAAATTGTTCATCACTCATGGGGGTCTACTTAGTTTAACAGAGGCTGTTTACAATGGAGTCCCAATAATTGGAATTCCTGTTTTTGGAGATCAATTTTACAACGTTGAGGAGGCGGTCAAACAAGGTTATGCCTATAAAGTGCTTTATAATGAAATGAACGAGAAGAACTTCGATAAAGCCATAGGCGAAATGCTTAACAATAAAAAGTACGAAATTGTTCATTCATAATTATTCTTTAAAAAGATAATTATTTATGTTTATTACTTTCGGTTGGTTTTTGAAGTTATTGGTTGTCTGCAATACATAAAATGTATCCCAAAAAAAATTGTTCAAACGACAATGGTGAAAAATTAAAAAAGTCGACGCGAATTTATCGGCAACAACCTATATTGTTGGGGTTGCAACCACCGCGCCGCCTATTTTATTTTGACAGCCGTTTGATGTTTTTGCCTACGGAAAACCGTGTGTAACTGCGAGATTCGACTATAAAGCAGTAGTACATGAAAATGCAGCTGATGGAACTGCTGCCTAATTTTGAGTAGTTAAAAGTGGTGACCTTGAACCTATAAGCACGCTTTATCAAAGACCTTACAAGTGGCTTGTTCCACCATTGAAGGATGTATTCGAAATTTGTAGCGTCAATTCTCCAAAATTAAACGCAGTCGATGATGTGATGATGAGGTGTGTTGGAGACGCAAAAAAAATGGCTGTCGTACAAAAACTAAGCGGTTATGACACTAACAAAAATTTTAGTTTTTTTCGACGATAAATTCACGTCGTTTTTGTATCATTTTCGATCGAGTATTTGGTAAAAAAGTATTTTTGACATCGCTGGCGCCAAATGTTGCATTGCTGTCAAGATCACTGCAACACTCATTACATTCGGGTTATTTCTTTCCTATCGTATGTTAGCATATCCGTCAAAAGAAAAAGTTGGCAACACTGCGAAAATTCGCCATTTTGCGAAGCCAACTTCAAAGATGGCGTCGAAACTACACATACGGCAAGCACATTGTATAATCAGTAAATTATTGAACGAATTGAATTTGCTCAATACACATAAGGTTACTAATATCAAACCTGTATATCGTCATCGGTTTAATCAAAATTTTAATAAACAGAAAGTAATTGACAGGGCAAATTCTGTTGATATTTCTTGAGTAGGCAAATACAAATAATATTCTATATTGTGTCTATGGTTTTATTACAGGTATTACGAAAATATGAAAGAAAAATCGAGAGTATTCCATGACAGGCCTGTTAAACCACTTGACAGCACAATTTATTGGATTGAATATGTGATAAGGCACAGAGGAGCGCCCCATTTGAGGTCAATAACAGCAAATCTAAGTTGGATTCAACTTCAACTTTTAGACGTGTATGCAACATTATTGGTTTTACTTTTTATTGCGTTCAAATGTATTCAGATAGTTATAAGAAAAATTGTTAACAAAATTTGCAATTGTAAATCTTCTAAGAAAGAGAAGACGATAAAGAAGACGCAGTAGATAATAATGGATAACAATAAACACAGCATATATTTGCAAAAATTTACTGTCTTTTTTTTGTGAGGGAGTTGTGAGCAAAAACGGCAGTTAAAGGAAGTTGGATAGTATGAGTTGGCGAGCACGTGGTTACAACTTGTGTCTCTGGTCCCGGTGGTCGCAACCTGGTTAGTACGGACGGTAGTATATTTACATACGTAATCGAAATATAGTTCTACTGAGTGTATTCGAGAGCACCGCTCTTTTTTTTGTGTAAATTTATTATTTCCAGTGAGTTTATATTGATAGTAGGTGTAGGAGCAAATAATGTTTGACGTTTTTAGGACGACATGTGCGACATATCGAAGTTGGTGAATGCTTTTTTAATGTTTTGTCTGCCCTGTTATACTTTCTTCTATTACACCACTAAGATAAAGCTAGTACCTACATGGAAATTATTTGTTTAAAGTTGCAAGCTAACACCTACCACTCGGCTAGTAGGTTAATAGCAACCGTATAAATAGCCAGATTAGATTCAGACTGCGACGCGCTGATGAGATCCAAAAAGATCGAGATCGCGATCCGCGTCTGGCAGTTTCGACAGAATACAGACCACTTCGAATTATTTTATTCGATTATGGTAACGTGCCTATCACGTCGAGGTTAACTACGCCGGGATTCGTTTCAGCAAGTAGATATCAATAAATTTAAATGGACCTTGTTGCAGCATACGTAATCCCAAAATGTAGCATCGTACTACAGATGGCGTTTACCGCGCCATTTGTGGTATATCCTAAAACGCGCTGTTAAGACAGCAGGTAAAAAGTTGGTCTGTGTTCTGTCGGAGCCGTCTGCAACGCGCTGATGAAATCCAAAAAGGTCGAAATCGCGATACGCGTCTGGCAGTTTCGACAGAATACAGACCACTTCGAATTATTTTCAATTATGTTAAATTATATGCACTTACTCTAAATCCTATATAAAAGTTCCTTGTTATGTCAAATTTATTGTTGTCAAAGTTCGGGTTCCTTTTTACTAAATTTTGATTATTCATCCCATGTTTGTATTGTATTCCCTTCGGTTTTATATTGTTCCGTCAAGGGTAAACATCAAATATAATATTCGTAATAGGTATGCGATTTGTACTAAAAAATAACCCATAACGAAAAATATCAAATATCGATTTTAATGTCTTCGTAGTGAATGTCGTGTGCGGTTTTCATGGATGTTACAATGAATGCTGAAGGCTGTGTAAATGTCAAAAAGGGTTTTTATTGAAATGTTCATTCATCATGCCACAAAAGAGACTTCTACTTAATAATAAAGTACGAACCATCACGAAAAATCAACGTTAAATGATTTTATTTATGGAGTACTTGTATAGGTAGACAAAATGCTTCCAAATCCATCGATTGAATTAAATAGACGACAAGACATGACTGAAAAAAATCGGACAGAAAGTAAAGAAAATTAAAGAGGATATAATAATGAACCCCTGATGCAATTCTTTTTAATTAAAGTTAATAAGTAGACGTTGGCGTTCGCCATTAACATTGAGATAGTATAACAGACTTGCTATTCCATTATCGTATTTTGTTTCACGTTTTCGAGAAAAACGATAATTATTAGAACAGGCACTGCCAACTACAGTGGGACGTTTCTTAACTAAAAGTTTTCGAAATTCAAGAGGTGATTTAATTAAACGTCAAAAATAGAGTTAATTAAATATTTACGATTTGATAAGCTAAATTTCGGTGGTAACATCTAAAGAATTTGACATAATTTCGTTCATATTTTAATCATATAACTGTTTTATACATATATAAATATATAAATATATATGGAACGTGGGTGTAGGCATATACAATCCTTCCTCTAATCGTTATTTTCCAGTTTTATTACCTTTTAATGTTTGACTGGATTTGGATGTTGTAGTTGTTTCGAATACATTTGATATTTTCTGAAATTCCTTTGACGTAGGGAATTATCAGGGGAATGCTTTTAATCTCAGTTGGAATTCTGTTTATTTTTAGTCGATATATGGGATCGCTTATTGTTTTGGAAATTAACCTTTCAGGATTACGTTGCATTAAGTAAAAACGTTTGCGATACGCGTGACTTTTAGGAGTATGTTAAAATAGAACGGTCATTATCAGGGATCAGGGGCGAACGTAGAAAATATTTTTGGGAGACGGGTTATAAAAAAATATTTAAAAAGTTACTTTTTTATATATAACTGCAGTACACGTACAGATTTAGTTATTAAACTTCATGACGAAATATTGATCATGAAAAAAACTTCTTACACGTTTACTACTTACAGTTATTATAATTTTTGTTACTTAAACAATTCAAAGAAATATTATTGCGACTACAATGTAAAATCAGTTCTTCAATACGACAGGATTATTAGTTTGAGTTACATCCAGCAACCTTTTGTCCCTACCTATGGATTATACGCAAAAATTCTGCTACCGTTTTTTGAAGTGAAACTTCTTTACGCACGGTAGGGTAAGTTCGTTTCATGCGGGTTGCTATGTAACGAAATCATGCAACGCATTTCCTCCGCTGTCTGTCCCTATGTATGCGTAGATCTTTAAAATTACGCAATGGATGTTAATGCGGTTTCACTTAATAGATAGATTAATTCAAGAGGAATGTTTATATCTATAATACATGCATAATATAGTAGAGAGACACTGAAAATTTTAGAAGTTTGTAATGTGGTATCGTCAATAAACACATTTTTTGCGCGGAAGAATAATGACTTTTTATGAAGCGATTTTAAACAATACAGCATTAATTCATATTCAATTAAGTACTCTTAAAAGACATTGTCGTTTAATATAGATCAATATGACCCTTTACAGCATGTAATTTATGATAAATGAATATTTTCGAAGATATTACAGATTTAAAATGCAGGGACATAGCGGTTGCGGAGGTACCGGCCGGTTTGTATTGTCTAATGACAAAAAAGCTGTGATTGCTGTATATAAAGACATTCTATAGTATATTTACTATCAGCATTGCACCTGTGCGAAGCATAATGTACAAATAATACCATTAAACCAATTCCTTAACACCTATTCCGGTATGTTTGTGTGTTTGAAGAAGTTTCACTTCAGTAGCGTGTTGTATAATTACACGATGTATTTTTTTTTGTATATTATGACTTAAACGAACCTCAGAGACATCAAATCATGTGAAATAAAGTATTTTCGCGTACTTCATTTGTCGCAAACAGTATAGAGCACAATTACCCTAAATAACCTACAATACTTTATAATAGCAAGGATTGCAACCCTAGTTAGAACCCCCAAAACCCACCCCTGCGTTCGCGCCTGTCAAACTTATTTTTTTTTGTATATTATGACTTAAACGAATCTCAGAGACATCAAAACATGTAAAATAAAATATTTTGGCGTACTGTATTCGTCGCAAACAGTATAGAGTACAATTACCCTAAATAACCTACAATACTTTATAATAGCAAGGATTGCAAATTGCAACCCTAGTTAGAATCCCCCAAAACACGCCCCTGCGTTCGCGCCCGTCAAGGATATATTACAAAATAATATAACATAGCAGTTGTTTAACGTTTCATAAATATTGCTAATAAAATTTTTGATATTTGTTGTAACTTTGGGACATGTGTGGAAAATGAGTTAGTAAAGTTGGTCTTACAAAGTTGAAACGTACCAATTTTAGTCTCCCAATTACTCGAAAGCGTCGGAGACGTGCGGAAACTTTTGGTAGCTGTAAATATCTTTCACCATTGCAGCTTTTACAATTCGGGACCAAATTGCTGAGTAACGACCTGTTTTATTCGTGTTTTACAGGTTATAAAACGATCATAAATAACTCATAAAATCCAGTTAAACATTAGTCGTTGACGTTTTAGCTTATTTTCCTGTACTACCAGCCTCTCTATAATTAAAATGTTTATGTTTCTATGTTTCTCTATGTCCCGCGTGACCCTAATTCTACTTTATAACGGCATTAAAATTAAAATTTCATGAAAATTACTGCTCCAACTTTTAAATAATCCATATTTATATTGTAATTACAAAAGTTCATTTTGTTTATATGTATTAGATGTCAATATTGTAGTCCCAATTGTTTATTGAGAACTGACCACTTTTGCTACGACGGACGTCTGGTGATTAAAATTTTAATTAGAGTAAGGCTGCACCACATACTCTCAACGCGTTAGATTCAGTTTATCATTATCATAAGGTCATCAGTCCTACGACTGGTTGGACATGCACCTCCACTCTTTCCTATCCTAGGCTAATCTTCGCATTTCCCTAAATCTAGAACATCCCACATCCTTAACTGTTTGTGAACAGTAATCTAATCTAGGTCTACCTCTACTCCTCTTAACTGCTGTTTCCGCCACTAATAGGTCTCTGATTAAACCTTCATGCCTGAGATCCACAGAATCCTTTGTTCTCCTATTCTTTCTAATATCTCTTCATTTCTAACCTTCTCTATCCACGGTTTCCTCATCAATCGCCTGTAACAACGCATTTCGAAAGCTTCTAACCTTTTTTTCTGCCGCGCCCACCCTCCACGTTTCGCATCCGTACAGCGCCGCGGTCCAAACATGCACCATTAACAAGCTTTTCCAAATTTCTAAATTAATAGTTCGCGAGTATAGAAGTGACTTCTTTTTATTGAAGGAGGCTCGACCCTGCGCTGTCCTCTGTTTTATATCCCTACTACTCCTTCTGTCCTGACTTATCTGATTTCCTAGATACCTAAAATTGATCACTTCTTCTAATTTTTCGTCTCCTATCTTTATATTCGGTCTTTCCCTACTGTTTCTCCGTTGCGAACCAGTATTTTTGTTTTACTTTTATTTAGATTCAGTTACGTGAAATTAAAGAAAAAAAAAACAGATAATTAGTATAAGCTGATTTATCTGTGCTGTTGGCGGCTGCAGTACTAAATGAAATAAAAGCTTTTGAAATAAAAGCTAATGATTGATCAGGTATTGTTTAAATAACAGTTGCCCTAAGTAGGTTCCTTGAAGGACACCTCTGATACCATTTGATTATTTATATTTTATTGATCATAATAACAACTACTTTGTCTTTGTTAAATAGTCGCTTATCAGCATTCTACCATGTTTTGTAGAACCTACCAAAGTTTTCCGATATTTGTGATTCAATAATTGTAACAAAACGGTTTTGTTTCTGTGTATGTATCAGGAACTAAGAATTCCTGCTTCGTAGAAACTCATACATTGTAACAGCTGGTTCAAGAAGTGGCTTCTTGTTCTTTGTTCTTAGCTCTTAGCGTTCATCCACCTTTTATTCTCCATTAAGTTAACGTGAGTGGTATTTTACACCTTTGATTGGATAACAATCTTTCTGGAGAGACTGCATTCATGGCGTAATCCGATCAAAGATACGAAACATTGCCACAATTTCCTACAGCTCGTTCGCTACATGTTAATAAATTATTTATGATAATCTGTTGAATCCTGGTTTATATTTTCTAGCGGAAATTCCTTTTAAGATAGAGCCTTCTGTGCTCTTCTCCGACGTGTTGTCAATGAATTCTAACGTCAAGTTGAAGCTTAAAAACGTAAATAGGTCAAATTTAAACGAATGCGGCATAGTTGGTGAGCTCTGCTACAGCAAAAACCTTTTTACAATAATAATGCGTAAAAGATCGGAGCTAAAATAGAACCGCAAATAATTTTATGGGTGTAACATTAACACAAACGTTCTGCGTCATGTTAGGAGTTTCTTCAAGGTAGGTGTTTGCAATTTAATCGTCTTAATTTCAAACTTTAAGACAACTTGAGTATTATTGTGCGTGCGTAGTCGTCCATTGGCGTAACCGGACGACGCGTCGCCGTATACGGTCCTATATTGATTCTGATTCTTAATTCTACATCTGAAGCGAGTTTGTCCTTAGGAGCACAAACAGCAGATGTTTCGCATCAAAACGTACCAGATTTTTGTGATGGGTATGTATGACCTACAAAAGGTTTCGGTACCATTTATTTGAGGGAACGTGCATATGTTATGGTGGATACCAAGTTAGGCATAACTTAGCTTCATCTGACTCAACTACAGCTAAGAACCCTAGCTCATTACAAGTATTCTTTATGTTGTGTGAGAGACTGTACAATTTAAATAGTTTTGTCCTAAGAATTGTTATTTTAAGATATGGGAATGAGACACAACCAGTTGTGGGATGTTTATAGTAAATGATATCGAATGTTGGCCATGTACCTTATAGCTCAGAGCCGGGCAAACTTTAACTTCGCAGGAGCTGCTACATGAGTTTAGTTTGAGTCACTCCATACCCTTCAATGAGTACGAGAGAGTAAGCAGTAATGAATAATTTTGTTTTGTCTTTTTCTTCTCCCTTCCACTCCCATATCAAGCCCCTTCATCCTGTAGACGAGCGAAGCCGCTCTCGCAACTTAAATAATACCTACGAAAATTTTCGTTACTACGTTCGCAAAACTATTGGGTNTACTAAAAAGCTGTCCTCGAGTCAAATTCGAGGACGTAGCCATAAATATCCGGTTAACAGAAGATTTGTACTTTTTTTAGACGGTTTGCTTAATTCTAGGAAGGTTGGAGAAAGCTAGGTAGGCAAAAGTGTATACCTAGTACTGCCTGTCCATAACATTACGCTTTTCAGACTTTCTTGGCTTTTTTGGGTTGAAAGCGGATCCTAAATCGCCTTGGTTTCTAGTAGTTGTAAGTAGCATCAAAAATTTCTTTTTGACAACACTTTGAAGATTTTTTACTAAACCTAATTTTTAGAGGTATTTCGAATCTGTACTGTACTGTACATTACGAAAGTATTGACTCAACTGTCAGTCACATAGGGAGCTTTGGAAAGTAGTGAATGAGCGAAGTTCTGTCTGAAATCGACGTTCAAGGTTCATGAGATTTTTAAATAACTCTACGTCGATGTGATTTTAAATTGTGAACTATTTCAATTCAGATGTTTATATTTTTTAGCTCTATAACTTTTCTGGTGAAAGCACTCACATATCTTTTACCAATAAGGCAACGTTTCAAATATATTTCAAAATTCTGCACATAAATTATAATTACAAACAAAAACGCATAAAAAGAAATCAAATCGTGTTTAACTTATTTTGTTTTGTATCAGAACCATTTTGTTAGTTTTGATACGGAATATTATGAGATAACCATGTCTTTGTGCTCCGCAAAGATCGAGCTGATATCTAACAATCACTTTTAGGGCTCCGTACCCGAAGGGCCCAATGGAAATTTATTGTTGTGACAATTGTAATATTTTCTTCGTTTTCAAAATAAACTTGTTTTTTGTACAATTTTATTAAATTTCGATCCTTCGTGATCGGTGTAAACAGGTGTTTACATGCAGACGCGAAACTTTATATTACAAGTGAACTCCACTTTTTAAATTGATTCATACGGACTAAATTCATGACGTAATTGCAATATTTCAATAAATTTGAAGCATCTGTATCTCAACTCCATGCCTACGTAAGCACCTTGCATAAATGCTTACCACATCCACTGGCGATATGTTGGACAGATAATTCTAACCAATAGACCACTAATAAAACGTGAGAATTCTAATAAAATAACGACCCTTAAGTCTACAAAATATTTTTTCTCGTTTGTATGAATTACCGTTTCAAGAAGTCCACATCATACTTTTACCAAATGTTTGAAACTTTGAATTTGATGCGTTACATCTTATGTGAAAGCAAAAGAGGGACAAAGGGAGTAGTAGGTATCCCAGTTTTCGTTTAGGATAAGTGCCGTTTATGTACACTTTGTACATAAACTGATGAGAGTGGCATTTGTGATCTCTGAGTGGCAAATGTTTGAACTTCTGCCTGAAACATCTTGGGAACCATCACGGAAGTAATAGTGCCATTAATCAGAAAACTTGTTACGTCCTCGGCAAAGATTAACGACCATATACAATGATAACAAATTTGTCGACGACAGGCAGTCTGATGAGCAAATACAACTTTTAATAACACCGAAACTGATATTCTGTCTGGTGTCACTCAAAGATTTGTCAAAATTAATAAATAACTAACGAAGCTAATGCGAAGTTTACGTAGTTTGATGTTNGAAATTTAAATGTGGATTGTAATTAAAAGTGTTAACAAATTTGTAACTTTCTTTTTCTAATAACATTTCGCGCTCTTTTTGAATAGCCCCCTCTACTGCTAGCTCATACTGCTGGTAATTTCGAGACTCCACTAATAATTTCAAAGGTTGCCTAAGGCCTAAAATAAAAGTATTCAATGCTCTTTCCTTTAATAACGACTCGATAGTCTCTACTGCTGCATCATTTTTTCCTTCACATGACGCGTTAATTAACGGCTCTATAATGCTTTCTAGTCTATTACTGTAATCTGTAACGGATTCGTTCGGTTTTTGCCTTAAAGATGATAATTGCGCTTCAAGATGTGGTATTGTGCGTTTTTCGGAAAAGTGCTGTTTCAATGTATTTATGAGAGCATCCCAAGTTTCTATAGTACGATACCTAACTGCATTAAATGCTACACCTAACAATTTAGTCTTTACGATGTCCAAAAGCATTGCCATATCAGCGGGATTACTCCGATTTTTAACAATTTCTACGCAATTTAAAAATTGTGGAAAGTTTTTCTTATTTCCATCAAAGATAGGAATTAATTTTATTGATTGGTCAAATGATAAATAAACTGTTTCTCTTTCGTTAGCCATGGTTGAGTCGATACATACAAGGAAAAGTACAAATAGGGATAAGAAAGGACTTACTTTTTGCTTTCGTTTTGATTCCCAACGTCTTCAAGGAGTTGTAGGCATCCAAATAGACAAGTCGCACCGCCGATTTTGCCTGCTTTCCGTGGTTTGGTTGTGTACACAGGAATATCCTTCAGGATCGTTGAACACAGTATCACAGGGATAGCCACAAGATTATCCTTTACAAACGTTGATTCGCTGGAATCCCACCGCTGCCACCAAAAATGTTGTGTCCCCGATAAATATATATTTATACGCGGGAACTTTAAATTAGGGTTCGTGCGAAATGGTTAAGACTTGAAAGTCAAAATCAAACTTTCGGCAATGATAAGTCCTTAATTATACTTTATTAAAATTAACAATACACTATTTATTTACTAATGAACTTTAACTACAATTGTGGAACGAGACAGTAACGATTTAGAAACGATTTTAGATGAGTGCTTAGATGTTCTCCCTTGCTTTCTCTTTTCCAGAGGTTTATATACCCTCGGCTGGCTTGGGGTGAATTCAAAGAATTTACTAAAAAGCTGTCCTCGAGTCAAATTCGAGGACGTAGCCATAAATATCCGGTTAACAGAAGATTTGTACTTTTTTTAGACGGTTTGCTTAATTCTAGGAAGGTTGGAGAAAGCTAGGTAGGCAAAAGTGTATACCTAGTACTGCCTGTCCATAACATTACGCTTTTCAGACTTTCTTGGCTTTTTTGGGTTGAAAGCGGATCCTAAATCGCCTTGGTTTCTAGTAGTTGTAAGTAGCATCAAAAATTTCTTTTTGACAACACTTTGAAGATTTTTTACTAAACCTAATTTTTAGAGGTATTTCGAATCTGTACTGTACTGTACATTACGAAAGTATTGACTCAACTGTCAGTCACATAGGGAGCTTTGGAAAGTAGTGAATGAGCGAAGTTCTGTCTGAAATCGACGTTCAAGGTTCATGAGATTTTGAAATAACTCTACGTCGATGTGATTTTAAATTGTGAACTATTTCAATTCAGATGTTTATATTTTTTAGCTCTATAACTTTTCTGGTGAAAGCACTCACATATCTTTTACCAATAAGGCAACGTTTCAAATATATTTCAAAATTCTGCACATAAATTATAATTACAAACAAAAACGCATAAAAAGAAATCAAATCGTGTTTAACTTATTTTGTTTTGTATCAGAACCATTTTGTTAGTTTTGATACGGAATATTATGAGATAACCATGTCTTTGTGTTCCGCAAAGATCGAGCTGATATCTAACAATCACTTTTAGGGCTCCGTACCCGAAGGGCCCAATGGAAACTTATTGTTGTGACAATGCTTTCTGTAGATCTGTCAGGGGCTTCTAACTTTTAAACGAAACGAAATATCAACTTCAAACTCACAAATAATACGTAAATCCTTAGCCCAGAGGTGAAAATTTTATTTAAAGTTATAGAAAACTGTACTTGAAAGCAGTCCTGTGAATTCAAACAGTGGGACATTTTTTATTCATTCTAACTTGGTTTGTAAGGGATGTTTGAAAATAGGTTTGTAAGCATAATACAAGTAAATATTTATATTTTTTCGAAATTAATCCTTTGGGGAGTCAGCAAAATCGTGTTTTTCCCACATACTTCACTAACAAGCTGTAAAAAATTCCTTTATAAATCCAGAATTGAAATTTGATAATTACCAATCAGTTAATTGGGAAAAGTAATTTCTGATTTTTCTAGTTTACTTTTTAGGATTCTATAATACGAGTCTCATACTTGACCAGTTTCTTATTTGAAACATTTTAACAAACTTTTTTTTAATATTTAACAATCTTTTAACATTAAAGTGAAATTAATTTAATTCCTACCCACTACAGATCACCCCAAGCTTATAAGAAAAAGTGGTTGGTGCTGTTACGTCCTCGTCGGGAATCGAACTGGGATTTCCGACGCGACGTTACATACTAACGCTCTATCAACTAAGCTACGAAAGGTGACAGTAGCAACAGCGATGAAAAGGACTTATAAGGCCACACAATCGTCGAAAGTAGTGGCTTAATTAGTTGGTCTAGTTTCGCATTAAACCATGAAATTATTATTTTTTTTTGTTTATTGAAGTACCTTGCATCAGTGCATAATTGTGTTTAATCCATTTACGAATTTCCAAAATTTCTACTTGTTTTATTTTTGCTAATTTGTGTGAATAATACTGTGATAATTTTGGAACGGTACCAAAATTTCGTAGCGGTCTACGTAGTCGTTTGATATGCAACAGTTTCCGTGAATCCTGGTGCCGTATTTCAGATATTAAAGGGCTACTCGCCCACTTAGGCGATGCACCAAGCTCTTAAACGGTGTAATTTACTGCAATTATTTCCACCTACTAAATCGTAGCGATTCTGGCAGCGGGTGTGATACCAGCTTTTAATAGCCATTAAATTGAAAATTTACGAACTGCGATTCGGAGCTTCAAAGCTCTTCTTCTGGCTCATTTTCGGACCGACAAAAACTTCTTAATGGCGTAATGATAGCAAATCCTAGGGATTGAAACTCGACAACATTTTACCTTGTGTTAATTCTGAATAAGTGTATTTATTATATATGCGGAAGAACTTGACCATATTAGCCATATTTGGATGTAATAACCGAGTGACATTATAGAAGGAACTTTGTACGTTATAAATTTACAATTCTGGAAATCACTTTTCATTATTTGTGCAATCCATGTGTTAATGACATTAAATGATAACTAAAGCAGTTACTTTGTGGTGAGTAATTTTTCATTTTTCCAACCGAGATGCCGACGGGGGGAAAGGGCAATAAAAATTGACATTTTATCCATCGCTGTTATATATTAAAAACGGACGCTATATCAGAGGCTGATGATGAAAATGCCGTAGATAGAAAAGATTAGAAATAAGAAATTTCAAAGTGCGCTGTGGAAGTCAGTAAGATAAAGGAAAGATATGAGATGAAAGATGACTTAGAGACATAAGGAAGGAGTTAATTAGCATGTCCAATCAGTCTTTAGATTAACGACCCTATGATGTCAATGATGAGTGATTTTAGAATCAAGTATTGCAGTATCGCTTTACTCTTAGATTCATAGATAGATTTTGATATTGATATTAACAGTGAATCTAAAATTAAAATTTTTAGAGTTGCTATTTCAAAACTCGAAACATGCGAAAATTTTAGAGCGAAATGAAGATCATCATCATATTCATCATCATCATAAGGCCGTCAGTCCTAAGACTGGTTGGACCCGCACCTCCACTCTTTCCTATCCTGAGCTAATCTTTGCATTTCCCTAAAACTAGAACAACCCACATCCTTAACAATTTGCGTAATCTAATTTAGACCTACCTTTACCACTCCTAATTCCCGTTTCTGCCTCTAACATATCTCTGATTAAACCTTTATGCCTGAGAAGGTGTCTTACCAATCTATTTCGGCTATTTTTTACTGACTTCCACGTAGAGTTCTCTGTTCTCTTATTCTTTCTAATACCTCTTCAAATGAAATGAATATAATTAAAAAATTCAAATGTTCCATTGCTCTTTTAACACTGCATTATTTGTGCATCCATAGTGACATCTCGTTAAATTAGGCGTATATCTTTTTTAGTAGCGGATGTTTTAATTTTGAGAATGTTCTTATTGTATGATGTGGATCATATATAACTGATTCATGGTACTTAGAGATACAAAAACACAATACATTTCAATATTTGGGGGACTCTCAAGTAAGCAAGAACAAAAAATAGGAAGACTCCTGCTAGCAAAGTAAAAACCAAGTCAGAAATAAATTAACAAGACAAGACGTAAAACAACTTCTTGTCTGGGTATATATTTTTTATCACTTTTTTTGTCGGATTTAATGTACACAATCGAAAATTATTATTTCGTTTCATATTTATTTAAACCCGTTTACATTTTGTCCTATTATGATATCGCCGGTAGGGTGGCGTATTGTTCCCCATTTCCTTTATGTTTACTCTTGTGTTGTTATCTTAGACTTGTTTAGCGTAAGTTTTCGTTGCCGGAAGGGCTCGGTTCGATCGACAGGGATTTTATTAGTTTTAGTATTCATGTCGCTTTGATCCTTGGGACATTTAGGGTAAATACTAAAATATTCAGACCGTGACAGCGAGAAAACGGCATTTTCTCTTATAAATAATACATTCCCAGTTTGTTTGGCGACGTCAATCTGGACGTCGGAGAGTCCGCCATTTAAATAATTCAATTTCTCCGTCGTCTCTTCCTAAAGACAAATCAAAATATTTCTTACAAGGGATTAAAGTACAAAAATAAAATGTTCCCCATATACGCTAAAGTCGTTATGAAGATGACAGCAGTGGTTTGTCTTCTGCAATTATGTTAGTCAAAAATGCCACAAAAAAAAAGAAGACAACAAGGCGAATGTGTGCTCGGAACTCCCAAGAGCACTTAGGGTTCACGATGTGAAGAGGTTGAAGTTAACTGTATTTCAACTGAGTGGTTAATCCATACTTGTGTTACTTTTACTTAAAATTGCTTGCCTCTGTAAACATTTTTTAAATTCACTGCCAGGTTTTTGCTCCAGCTTATAAAGTAGTAGTCATTTTCGTTCTTTTGCTTTTAAAACTTTCTACATTAATTATGTATGCATTTATATTCATTAAATTTATCAAAAGTATTATTCTCGCGCTTTAACGAGGCACAAAAGCATACTTTGTAGAGGGTTTATTAACGCTATTAGCGTTTGAGTGGCTTGGACCCTCATCGTAGGATGTCGAACAATAACTAATACGAGAGTACAACTCCAGTGGTGTCAAAAATGGCAGCAATATCTGAACGATGGCATCGTCAATAAAAAGTCACTTCTCTAGTATCATTCTAAGGCTGGTGTGAGCTCTAACTATCTATGTATATTCCTTTCTCAAAGTCCATTGATCGTCCCAGTTTTATTACCTTTGTTCCACATTAAAATGCGAGTACTATATGTATCTATTGTAAAACCATTAAAATATTGCCTTTACGCAATCAATATAGTTTTGGTAAACCAATCCAAAAAATAATAGCTCAAGTAAGCAGCTGCATGTCGAACTACATTGTGATAAACAATTGTAGGTGAGGCGCATCGTTTGGGGAAGTAGCCAAGTAGGGTGAACGTAATTCGTAACTAACTCAAAACATACGTTGCAGTTTATTTGCCTGATGTAATAGAGGAATTATGTGGTATTTATAAAAAGAAGCCTTACCGTTTGCTTCTAAAAATTGAAACAATTTTTTCAAGGTATATGCATTAAAAAAAGCAAAGGAAAAGGCTTTGCTTCGAGGGTTTGTTTTAAAGTAAAAGGTTTTACATAATTTGTATTTATAAAAAAAGCATCTGCTCAAAAACGGTAGGGTATGCTTCTAAACAAAAAAAAAGGAATATAGGTTCACAACAACTTTTCTCCCTCTTTTAAACTTTTTAGTAGCTGCCCAGGCATCACAGCTTGTAACGTAAAAAATTATGTATTTGGAGGACTGTTTTAGTGTTAAAATCTATCTAAAAGGACTTGTAAGAGTAATCTTTAGTTGCGTGGTCCCAGTATCGTGCCTGTTATGACTGATATGGTGCATTTACGTACAAGAAAATACTACAAACCAAGACTTACATCACGAGAATCAGATTTGAAAACGTTATTTAGATTTGAGGAGAAGAATGTCGTGTGGTTGATGGACCACTTTCTTGGCGCGTATCTCGAAACTTCAGTTTTACCTATGCAAAGTAGAATAGAACAGCACTAGGCTAGAAAAGGAAGGAGACAACTCTCGGCCAAACTCTTAACCGGTAAGGAGCGTATAATCCATACAGTACTACACGGTAAAATTGACCATTTTATCCACTACAATTGCATTGCTAAAATGTGCTGTTATTGGTACCATTTATACTGAAAATATCAACGAGATGTTTATTTATATTTGAAGACATATTAAAGGCTTTAACGATTGTTTTCGACTCGCACTACTATCATGACTGAACAAAACTTTTGGCAGGTACTGTATGAAAAAGTACGATTTTGCCAGCGGCAAAGGGGCACATCGCTAGAGAAAGTAAATGAAGTATACCTGTGCAGAAAATTAAAATATTTCTGCGTTATTGTGCGAACCATTTTACATTTGCTAACTTTCAACACTGCCCAAGTAAATCAGGAATGTATTTAACAAATAAAACAAGCAGCTGTCACGAAACATACACGTTAATTACACAATGCAAATTTCAATTAGTTTGTCGAAATCGGTAGGGGCTAATCTATACCTTTTACTCTATTAATCCGAAACATTTCCTTGCAAGGAAAAGGTATAGATAGATAGATAAATAGGTACGAATCGAAGCAAAAGCTTTTACTTCTACCTTTTACTAGAAAGTAAATGCTTTATTTTTATAAATACAGCCTATTCTACTACGAAAGATAGAAAAAGCGTACTCGTTGTCGTTATAATAATTAAATAACTAGTCAATATTTAAACTCTAAATAATCTCACTATATACACCATTCAGCAAAAGGACTTCGTCAGATCCTTACAGAAAATGACCCTCTCTCAAACTCTTTGAAACTTTGGATTCTGTAAATTCTTGATGTGTAGATGAAAAATCCCAATGGGCACCTAGTCGTTAAAACTCATCTTTTTAAGATATAGTCCATTAAAGTTGCATTCATCTGTAAGGACGTCCAAGGGACAGTTATACGTATTGAATACGTTGAGGTATACATATAAGCACATTAGGATGCATTATACATACGTGTCTTTATATTATGGATATGTCATGGTTTCAGACCAGAGATGGTAATGCACTCTGCAAAAGCGTAGTTCACCTCAACGTCATAGCGTATTTATGGGGAAAGTTGGACTCAAAGGTGTAATTATACACCAACACAAAATATACAACTTATATATGAACCTACAAACGTTTCGTTACAACTACAAACTATAGATTCTGTGATAGTGTCTGATTACACCTCTGAATACATCAATTTACCCAGAATCGGAAGTTTTAAAGAGTTTGACAGAGGTCCATTTTCCGTAAGGATCTAGCGGGGCACTTGTAAGGAAGATTTCCTTTTCAAAACAAATTTCATATTATTTTCAAATTCAACAGGAACAATATCCTCAGTAGTAGGTATTGTAATGTTCGTGGGTTTAACAAAATTAACTTCTAAGACTGATAACGACAAAAACTATTTATTTACATTAATTATTAAAGAATTTAAAAACCCTATTAAATTATTACTAAACTTAGGTTACGAATTATTCTATTTATTTACACTACTGTTGATATATCACTATTCACTGCGTTATTTATTTCACTGCTATCACTCTCGGCGATCGTCTCTGCCTTCAAATATTCTTTTGTTTACTTTCGGGAACCTTCTGGAAAACGTCCGGATAGTTTATTTTTTCTCAGAACGCAGGTATGACACACACATTTACAAATATGGCGCACATGAACAAAGGCGCCCGCGGCTTGTCGGCGAATCGATAAGCCGTTCACGCACACGTGTGCCCGATCGCACCCAAACATACTCGTGCTCGCTACAATACGACTAATCACAGTATTTAGTCCGATGTTTATTACAGAGCTTTTATAATTTTTGCTAGTTTTTCTCCTTTTGACTAACATTATTTCAAATGAATTCCACAAAATGCAAATTCCCAGTGTGCAGTTAAATTTTTAAGAACGAACTCGAAGAAATAGACGACGTTATTGTTTGTTCATAATATCTTTTATAAATAATGCAGATCTAAGTAGGCAGCGGACAAAGAAACAAACAGACATTGAATTCTTTACACAGTCTCTTTCGCCTCTTTCTGAAAAGTTCTGATTCCATCGCTGCAAACACGGGACTTGTTTTTGTTCTATTTTCGAAAGTTCTGTGGTAATTTGCCGCAACCTAATGAATTATTAACTCGAAGATGGCTGCAAATACTGAAGCTGATTTAGGAACGGTGCTGGAGAGCGTCATTACCGAATGCATTAGCATTCGGCGAGATGAACGGAGCAGCCTAGGTCGGTTCAAAATTTGCATTAAATATATTAATTAAAGCAGCCATAAATGCAGACAGGGAACAAAAGCATCTAATCCTATCCATTCGAAGCTAACCCACCTTGAGACCTACAAGAATTGCGAATATCATGATTAGACGCGCTCAAAAGTTTCTGTGCTGTTCCATATTATGTAGATATACGATATGTGGGTACGTAGTTTATGGAATTCGGGATATTACACAGACATCATATTCTACACCGTGACTATTGAATGAATTATTATATTCACCACTGACTGAAAATCTGGAAGAGGCCGAATAGGATGTGACTATTTAGCTGCATCTTCACAAATGTCTATGATAGATTAAAATTTTTCGTAGTTTGAAAGTAAACAATAATGACACAAAGTCACTTTTGGATACCATTTACTCTAATTTGATGAGAGGACGAGTGGGTTGTAACAAATTCATTTAAAACTCGAGGATTTGTTTTTTGGAAAAACGCTCAGACACGTCGATATTTATTTTTGGTTATGGGTCTTTTCATGGTAAATTCATGAAGGAGGAAGTGTAAGTTCTTGATTCTTCATAACTCTCACAACTATCGACACCATTTTCTTTAAAAGTCATGATAAGCTCGCATATATGACAGAAAATTTCGCCATTGTAGACAATTATTGTGTCGGTAAATAGAAATAGTTGTGTTTAAAAGGATTATTAAAAAAATGTATCAGATTAAATGAGTAAGACCAAGATTTAACACGCAAGACCATGGTCAAGACTATATCGTCGAGACCAAGACTAAGACTGATACTATATCAGTAAGACCAATACCAAGACTGGATGTGTTTGAGCAAGACGAAGACTAATACCAAGACTACGATAGTCTTGGTCTTCGTCTTTCTTTGCTCATCACGGAAAATGCTGTTACTGTTGTTGATAATTATCACCTAAATAGACCTCGTAGTATCAAACATTAATGAACGTGTTCAGAGTTGTCTGATGCCAAATTGGTTGAGTAAAACTATTGCATCGCTAGGAATTTCTTTTAAATGCCGATTTATTGACCTGATTGTACAAATTTTAAACATTGCCAATTACGTCGCGTCAATTTCAACTCGCTTTTATTTCTTCTTTTGACATCCACTCATTCTGAAGATGTACCACAAGGATGCTTTCTACTTCAAGAGCGAGGTAATTAAAATTGTTATCTACTTTTGAGCACGATAAGTGCAAGTCCCGTATCGATATTGCAGTTCAGCAATAATGATTCCTTTGTAAGAGATACCGTCCTTTCGAATTGTTACAAATGGCTAGGAATTAATCACCGAAAGCAATTTCGTTTTCATTTAGAAAGAACAGAACGAATTGGGAGCAAAACAAAGCAGTTCAAACAACAAGAAAATTAGAAACTAAGTCGCTATCTCTTTCTTATTGATCTACAAATTGGATGAAGCTAAATCATTCTTCCTTAAACAGTAAATTCGGAAAATAATACATATTTAACGTAATAGTAAAAAATTTTTTGGCTTAACTTTTATTTAGAGCCCCACATGATAAGATAAAAGTTATTTATTCCAAATAAATATTTACTAAGTAAGGTTAAGTTACTTCAGGGTTAGGTAAAGTAAGGTTAGGTTAGGTTAGGTTAGGTTAGTGTATTCCATTTCATTATTGGCAAGAAGCAACAAAAGTAAAACCCATATTCTAAATGCTGACTTGCTGACAATAGATGTAGTGTACTGGAACCTTTGCAGCCCTTGATGAATCGTGCGATATTGTTGATAAAGAATAAATGTTTATTTGGGGTGGCTATTACGGGCATGTTCTAATAATAGTAATTACCAGTCGATATTCTGTAATGAGTTGGCAAAGACATGATACCATATTGTACCTCGTGGTTCCGTGATTGCGTGATGAATTTCAATTTATAGTTGCTTGTGAACAGCATTAGAAACACTAGCGTGCAAAGAAAGTGCTAGGTAATGAATTTACCGTCCAAAGGGTGTAACGGAAAAACTTGCCCCTTCTGGCCGCTTTGAACTGCAAATTGGATAATTATCTAGCCCATAACGTCTTCCTGCTTGTCTCGACTAGAATTTATCCGACAATAACCGTCAATCGTTGCAAGGGGTTCCACACGAAATTCCATTTCCGAATGGGAAAAAAACTTGACGGGTTGTTTTATTATTTCCTACCAACACATCAGTTAGAACTTTTCTTCAGTCAAACAACGAATAATTTAAAACATGAACTACGCAAGTTTCAGACAGATTGCAGAAATAGACATTATTATCGAGCAATTTGTAACATTGAAAAAGACTCTGATCTTAAACGCGCAACGTTGGTTGTGGTCAATATATAACCTAACCTAACTTAATTCTAATATTATTATAAATAAAATATTACTATAGTGTGTTCTAATAGAAACTTAGAATATATTTAGATCATTTGGATGTTAAGTGTTACCATTTGAACCACTATTATATAAAATTACAATAAGCACAATATTGTAAATTTGATATGCATCGGGTAGTGATTTTGTCTGGTGTCACATAACCGAGTACTCGGTATTAATTGTGCCGGGTACTTTGAAGGACTCCGTTAAAACCGCCCTCGCCAATGTCCCAAACTACATTAAGTCCTGTTAAAAAAATTATTTAAACCGTAAGCCAATGAAAATTTAATTTCTGATTGGTGGATTTACAACGAGAGGGTTGAATTGAAACCTTTGATATTAGCGTAGAATGTTATACTAAAAGTTTGCAATGTGTTAATTCATACAAATCGTTAATTAAAACTTGATATACCAACACAAGCGACAGAAATTGTAACTGTTTGGTCATATTGATGCACTGCTGTTCACGAGAAATAGGCGGGTGTCCATTAGTTACGTAGGGTGATTTTGGCGGTTTTTCGACCCCCCTTCGCCCTTGGTGAGATGTCCTGAAATTTGGCTAAATACAAGAACTATAGAAAATATCACAAATGGCGCGGTAAACGCCATCTGTAGTACGATGCTACGTTTTAGGATTACGTATACTCTAACAAGGTCCATTTGTATGGGTATCTACTTGTTGAAACGAATTCCGGCGTAGCCAACCTGAACGTAATAGGCACGTTACCATAATCGAATAAAATAATTCGAAGTGGTCTGTATTCTGTCGAAACTGCCAGACGCGGATCGCGATTTCGATCTTTTTGGATCTCATCAGCGCGTCGCAGACAGCTCCGACAGAACACAGACCAACTTTTACCTGCTGTCTTAACAGTGCGTTTTAGAAAATACCACAAATGGCGCGGTAAACGCCATCTGTAGTACGATGCGATCCGCGTGTGGCAGTTCCGACAGAATACAGACCACTTCGAATTATTTTATTCGATTATGGTAACGTGCCTATCACGTTGAGGTTAGCTACACCGGGATTCGTTTCCGCAAGTAGATATCCATACAAATGGACCTTGTTGGAGTATACGTAATCCTAAAATGTAACATCGTACTACAGATGACGTTTACCGCGCCATTTGTGGTATTTTTTAAACGCACTGTTAAGACAGCAGGTAAAAGTTGGTCTGTGTTCTGTCGGAACTGTCTGCGACGCGCTGATGGGGTCCAAAAAGATCGAAATCGCGATCCGCGTCTGGCAGTTTTGACAGAATACAGAGCACTTCGAATTATTTTACAAGAACTATATCCAAATAATCTAGTAAATAAATAATACAAATTTTTTTTCTTTTTCTTTCTTTTTCCTGTGGTAGAATTACCCGACGCTGCCGAGTACCCGGCGTCATTATCCGTTATCCTGCCGGATCCTGAAAAAAGGTGCCGAATCCGCCGAGTATCAGATCTAAACTGGATACCTGACTCACCTCTATTGCAAATAGAAATAAAAGTAGCAAATGTAATCAAACTTAAATGCAGAAATCAATATTCAATAATAATTTGGGTTCAAATATTCATAATGTTGTTTTTGTCCGTTAAAAGCGTGTAAATATTTTATGACGGGAAGCTTGTAGTATACATGGTATCTGAAATTTTGAATAAAATTTCATAATGCAAAAATAATACACTAATAAAAAGTAAATAAATAGGTATAATATTTACCTAATTTGAAAGCAGAAATAATTCATTTGTAGTAATGAGTCCGCTGTTTCTGTTTTCTTTTTTTAATGTTTAACAGGTTCAGTAATTATTTAATGAAAATCGATGTATAGCGGAGTAAGCAAAATTTGATTAATGTAATACATGTTTAAAAGCAACATAAATAATTAAAATATACCGACAAAATAATAGGTCAGTATGGTCAGAAATTACATTCTAACTGTATGTGAATAACAATATCACCTACCTAAGCTTTTGATTTGGAGGAGCTTAATTATTAGCTGTTTAAATTAGACAATTGTTTTGCTCTAGCCGATGATTATCAAGAGTACAAAATTGTAACTAGATTAAAAATTTTTATACTGAAATTCGCTACGTTCCATGAGGAGCCCGACCACAACTATTGGCGAAACGTCGGATACACGACTCCATCAATGTTCTCACTGAAGGATGGGAAACAATCCTACATTGCGTTGTCAATCCTAAATATTGACTACCATTCAAAAACTTAAGGATGTTTGGGAGGTACAATCGGAGACAAGAGTACATAAAATTAGAAATTCGTGATTAATTAGGTTTTGCAGCATATCATGAGGTAAATAAATACTATCTATACTAAAAAAAAATATACGGTTTGAGAGAAAATTTGGAATTTGACCAAAAACTTTGAATAAAATAAGAAATAACGAATAATATGGAAAATTTTTAACTGACTTTTGGCAGTGAATATGCCTTGATTTCAACTTCGAAACAAAAAAATATTTAGTTTCAATCTCTATTAATAATGAGCGTAAAACTTTTTAATATGTTTAAATAATAATTAAAACTTTAAAATTGCATTTATTTCAGACAATTATAAATATTATCATTATATTATCAAGTAAAAACGAGATTTTCAGCTAATTTTTCATTTTTTCCTCGATAACCATTTAGTGAATTTGAATAACCTTACGTTAAAGTGATTCTCCAGAGTTCAAGTTACTTATTATAAAAGTTTGATATTTCTGGTAGCTTTTTTCTGTTAGTAAAAATAAATTTAATTTGTTCGATTAACGAATCACCATGAAATGACGTGTAAAATTACAATTTTTTAAAATTTCAATAACTTTTAACGGTTTAGTGAATCGATTTGTAATTTTTACAAGAGTTTTAGAATTGAATGAGGAACGTTCTACCAAATTTTTATTTGTTTCTAGCATTTTGACTACCTCCCAAACATCCTTAAAGAACTTCGCTCAAATTTAAAATTGTGGAATTGACATTTTCATCATGACAATTCACGAGCATAAATCGTATGAAAATGAAACATTCTTGTAAATTGTACGGGTAAAATTGATTGGATATTTTCGCTATGGCTTTGATCTAGCATCTTGCGATTCAGCTTTGTTTTCTGTAGTCACGGATGTGTTTAATTCAACGCCTGTGACCAGTGAGGGAATAAGAGGAAATTTTGTACTTATACACTAGTGGCGAGGTGAGAGCCTAGCATAAAGATATTTAATTGCATGCAATGGTTACAGGGTAGTTAAACATATGTAATTAAAGCCATGACGAATTTCTATATGCTAAATCCTCAGCATCTCTTACAATTGAATGTCAGTTTTCCTCTTACTCTATCAATGAACACGGCGTGGTTTTTAATTATTTATTAATATTGGAAGATAAGAGAATTTCAACTGTATTTTAATGAACTATTTCTAAAGGATCTAATTCCACTTTACATAGAAAAAACGACGAAATTGAGGTATGAAAACGTTGTGTGTGCTCTATAGCTATAGAGTTAGAAATCCATCCCCTGCAATAAAAGAAAAGCAAAGAGAGGGCTGCAAGAAGCGAGGAGGCTAAAGCTACAAGCGCGCCGTCTGGTAAATAATAAAATGTACCCTCGTCGTGCCGTACGTCTCGCCGTTCTTTGCCAACCTTTCCACTTTGTTGCTCGAATGCAGCTCCGAAGTATTCGCGGCATCGTTTGAAGCAGTTCGGGCGGTGAAATTGTTTACCCAATCGAAGATATCCTTGAAGAAAACGTATCATGCCCTAACGAAAATTTTGAAAACTACCTACAGGATTTAAATGAAACTTGAGCAGGATTGCTTTTTGAATTTTTCCTATCTATTGTTTTGTCGTCGATGTCGTCATCAAGTCAAGAAGGAAGCAGACATATTGTTCAGTGCTTATAATGGTGTCAGTGACTTTTATATTTACCTGGTTGTGGAATGTTCGTACACAATAGGACAATTGAACCCACCCCATTAAAAGTATATTTGGAAGTACCGACAATTAAATGTACCATCGGTAGTTAGATTTATATATGTATATAGTTCTTTACATTAACAACATAGGCATTTGTTACCGGTTATATTTCTATTATTAAAATTGTAGTTGGTAGGGAACTCAGAGGTGTAATTATTATCCTTTTAATATTAAGAATTCAGTGCAACAATCTCCCTGAAAGCAACGAGTTATAATTGTAAATATTCATGGTTCTTTCTTGTAAAATACACTTTTAAAGTTTCAAGGTGTTTAAATTATTCACATAGGAGAAAAAATTGATGAAAGTGATTATTCGAAAATAATTGACTTCATCCAACACT